>NC_068449.1:13168657-13208657 GCF_023373465.1 Oncorhynchus keta | reverse complement strand
CAGGCAGTGGCTCAGGATGTTGTTGTCCTAGATTATCTTTTTGGACCTCCTGTGACATCGGGTGCTGTAGGTGTCATGGAGGGCAGGTAGTGCAGACCGCACAACCCTCTGGAGAGCCTTGTGGTTGAGGGCGGTGCAGTTTCTGTACCAGGCTGTGATAGAGCCCGACAGGATGCTCTCGATTGTGCATCTGTAAAAGTTTGTCAGGGTTTTGGATGACAAGCCATATTTCTTCAGCCTCCTGAGGTTTGCAGTTCTCCAAGGGTCAGCTCGATGAGTTTAAACAGGAGAACGGCAAGATGACAGCAATCTGTAAGTCACAACATTATTGTGTAAGGAATTGCAGAATCTCCACATGAGACCTGGACGGAGTCTGAGAACAAAGTGAAGGAAATGATCACTGAGAAACTGATTGATGGACCGCAGGAAGATTGAGGTGGACGTGCCCACATGACTGAAAAACCTGACACTTGCCTGGTGACAGGCCCAGGCCGATAGTGGTCAAGTTCCTGATGTTCAAGGACAAGGTAGCTCTTCTGGACAGAGCTAAGAACTTAAGAGGAACATCCTTCTCAATCAGGACTATCCTGAAGCTGTGTGCCAAAAGAGGAAAGAACTTATCCCAGCCATGAAAGCTGCCAGAGCGCATAGGGATATTGCTTGCATCCGCTATGACAGGATCATTGTCCACCCTCCCTCCCAAAAGTCTTGAAGTGATGAGAGAGACAAGCCTGTGGGTTGGTAGCTTAACCCTGCAGCACACACACACACTTAAACACACCAACTGGTTGATGGACTGCTAAATAATGTTGTTGTTTTTTCTCTTGCTTTGTTTGCTCTTTTCCATATCTATCTCTGAGGAGCTACACAGGAAAGGGCTGAAAATAGCCCATATTAATATACAGGGCCCTGCAAAAGTATTCATCCCCCTTGGCGTTTTTCCTATTCTGTTGCATTACAACCTGTAATTTAAATACATTTTTATGTGGATTTCGTGTAATGGACCTACACAAAATAGTCCAAATTGGTGAAGTGAAATTAAAATTATTACTTGTTTAAAAAAATTATACAAACCGGAAAAGTGGTGTGTGCATATGTATTCACGCCCTTTGCTATGAAGCCCCTAAATAAGATCTGGTGCAACCAAGTACCTTCAGAAGTCACATAATTAGTTGAATAAAGTCCACCTGTGTGCAATCTAAGTGTCACATGATCTGTCACATGATCTCAGAATATCTACACCTGTTTTGAAAGGCCCCAGAGTCTGCAACACCACTAAGCAAGGGGCACCACCAAGAAAACGACACCATGAGGACCAAGGAGATCTCCAAACAGGTCTGGAACTAAGTTGTGGAGAAGTACAGATCAGTGTTGGGTTATAAAAAGACAATTGAAACTTTGAACATAATATAATAATAATAATATATGCCATTTAGCAGACGCTTTTATCCAAAGCGACTTACAGTCATGTGTGCATACATTCTATGTATGGGTGGTCCCGGGAATCGAACCCACTACCCTGGCGTTACAAGCGCCATGCTCTACCAACTGAGCTACAGAAGGACCACAGAGCACCATTAAATCCATTATTAAAAATTGGAAAGAATATGGCACCACAACAAACTTGCCAAGAAAGGACCGCCCACCAAAACTCACGGACAGGAGGGCATTAATCAGAGAGGCAACAAAAAGACCAAAGATAACCCTAAAGGAGCTGCAAAGCTCCATAGCGGAGTTTGGAGTGTCTGTCCATAGGACCACCTTAAGCCGTACACTCCACAGAGTTGGGCTTTACGGAAGAGTGGCCAGAAAAAGTAATTGCTTAAGGAAAAAAAATTGGTGTTCGCCAAAAGGCATGTGTGAGATACCCCAAACATATGGAAGAAGGTATTCTGGTCAGATGAGGCTAAAATGTAGCTTTTTGGCCATCAAGGAAAATGCTATGTCTGGTGCAAACCCAACACCTCTCATCACCCCGAGAACCCATCCCCACAGTGAAGCATGGTGGTGGCAGCATCATGCTGAGGGGATGTTTTCATCAGCAGGAACTGGAAAACTGGGCAGAATTGAAGGAATGATGGATGGTGCTAAATACAGGGAAAATCTTGATGGAAACCTGTTTCAGTCTTCCAAAGATTTGAGATGGGGACGGAGGTTACTGCTAAAGTGTTCTGTTTATTTTGTCTTATTTCTTGTTTGTTTCACAATAAACAATATTTTGCATCTTCAAAGTGGTAGTCATGTTGTGTAAATCAAATGATACAACCCCCCAAAAATCTATTTTAATTCCAGGTTGTAAGGCAACAAAATAGGAAAATGCCAAAAGGGCTGAATACTTTCGCAAGCCACTGTATGTAGCCTTTGAAATAAGGTTCATGAAATCAATAACTTGCTAACATCAGATAACCTTAATATATTATCAATTTCTGAGACTCACGTAGATAATTCCTTTGTTAATATGGCTGCAATCCCGATACCGGGATCGTTATGACAACTACCAGTGAAAATAGAGGGCGCCAAATTCAAACCACAGAAATCTCATAATTACAATTCCTAAAACATACATGTGTCTTATATCATTTTAAAGCTGTTCTCGTTGTTCATCCCACCATATTGTCCCATTTCAAATAGGCTTTTCAGTGAAAGCACTACAAACGATTATGTTAGGTCTCCACCAAACCACAATAAGCACAGCCATTTTCCAGCAAAATATAGCCTTCACAAAAACCAGAAATAAAGATAAAATTAATCACTAACCTTGAATTATCTTCATTAGATGAAACTCATAGGATTTCATGTTACACAATACATGCATGTTTTGTTTGATAAAATTCATATTTATATAAAAAAATCTGAGTTTACATTGGCGCGTTAAATTCACTAGTTCCAAAAACATCAAGTGATTTTGCATAGCCACATCATTCAATAGAAATACTCATCATAAATGTAGATTATAATATGTTCATACACATGGAATTATAGATATACCTCTCCTTAATGCAATCGCTGTGTCCAATTTTTTTTTTTACTTTACGGAAAAAGAAACGCATGCAATAATCTGAGACGGCGCTCAAAAGTAAAAACAACACAGCTGCAAAGATGGCGTCAACATAAACAAGAAATTACATGATAAATATTCCCTTACCTTTGATGATATACATCAGAAAGCACTCCAAGGATCCCAGGTCAACAATAAATGTTTATTTTGTTCAAAAATGTCAGTTATTTATGTACAAATACCTTATTTTGTTAGTGCGTTTGGTATACATATCCAAACGTTAATTCTGGTCAGCGTTATATCGGACAAAAACTTTTTGTCTGTGATTTATTTTCCATTATGTGTTGGACCCCAGGAGAACTAGCATCCCAATTTATTAGGACCCCAAGAAAAGAAAAAATAACAAGGCTGAGTGCAGGAGAGTACCTAAGGGACCGGAGCCATATGTTTAAGCTTTGTCTTGTCCTACAAAGTTAGTCTGCCCTTCATGAAATTTGTCAAAGGGCTCTGTCGGTGACAAGCAGGAGAGGGTCCTGTGCTGGGGAGGTCCAGGAATCAAGAGAAGATGGGAGGGTGGTGGGATGAGGGGCCAGGCTCTGAACTGATTATGGCGTTATTACGGAGGTAAAGCCGGGAAATGATCCACCTGGCGGTTTGTCGGAGTCACTAGCCGAGTGGCTAGGCTAATAAAGCAGAGGAGGGGGAGAGAGAAGGAGGGAGGGGGAGTGCAGCTTCACTCTCTCTCTCTCTGTATAGTTGCAGGTCTGGGCCTCCATCTCACCTGATTACGTGTCTTTATTGGGATATGGTAAAAGCATTAAGTGAAGACAGGGCCAGTGATTTATCATGTTTAAGGGCTCCTCAAATTAAATCAGGACCAGGCAAATGAGCGCTGCACCACGCACAATCATCTCCCTCTTTTGTCTCTCTCTTCATCTCTCTGAGGTTTCATGCATGCAAGATGAGGAATTATCCACCCCCCTTTCTCCACCTCTTCCCGCCAGGCCCCTTGTGGACCTCTCTTCTCCCCCTCTAAGTGTTATAATTAAGCAATAAGGCCCGAGGAGGTGTGGTATATGGCCAATCTACCACAGCTAAGGGCTGTTCTTAGGCATGATGCAACAGAGTTACTGCTATTTTAAACTGGTTACCAACATAATTAGAGCAGTAAAAATAAATGTGTTGTCATAACCATGGTATGCGGTCTGATATATCAGAACTGTCAGCCAATCAGCATTCAGGGCTCGAACCACCCAGTTTAAAATTGAGAATAATTGTCCAGACAGTAAACAGAATTGAATGAAGGGACAGAGTTTAGGTACCTGGGAGAGGGAAGACATTAGAGTGGATTAGATTGGCAAGAATGCTAAGTGTGGCAGAGCTAGGAGAGCTCATTCTATATATCTGATCTGAGCCTATGACTGTTTTTATTTATAGCTCCTTATGAAATAGACAACAAAGACCTGCCATTAAGTGTTCATTTAATCAGGTAGAAGTAATGGAATGATGGTTAAATGAGACATTGGCTCTTATTGTAACGGCTTTCATCGGAAGAAGAGGAATCATCGGACCAAAATGCAGCAGGGTACGTGTTCATCTTTAATGAATTGCACTGAACACTGAATACACAAAACAACAAAAGGAAAACAGTCCTGGAAGGTGAATAACACAAAACAGAAATTAACTACCCACAACCTAAGGTGGAAAAACAGACTACCTAAGTATGATTCCCAATCGGAGACAACGAAAGACAGCTGTCCTGATTGAGAACCATACCCGGCCGAAACATAGAACAAAAACAAAAACCTAGATATACAAACATAGAATGCCCACCCAAATCACACCCTGACCAAACAAAAATAGAAACACACAAAGCAATCCACGGTCAGGGCATGACACTTATGGTCCGCTCTGATCAGGAATCTACAGCTTTGCCTTTTTTTACGACAGGAATGTTTATCCATTTGAGTTTAGGATATGTGAACAATAGCAATCTATTGGAATCAATACTTAACTATTTATTGATTAAGTTATTTATTGATTCATTTATTCATGGTGGACTACAACATTACATTAATTTATATAATTTCTCAATAATTGAAATTGGTGACATGGATATTTTATTGTATGCATAGTTTGATGACAACATACAACAATATATACATGTCATATTGAAACGTTGTAAAAACTCATTCAAATGAAATGGATATAAAAACATACATCATTCATTCATATTCGTCTTTTTTACATTCTAAGTCTTCAGAACCCATATGATATCGATGATTCATAAGGTAGATTTATAGATATCCATTTCTTAATTGGTATTTATTTTGCCTTGGGTTTTTCTACGTCATTTGTTTTGTCTTAAGAGAACTCTTAGAAGACAAAACGTTTTCCTAATGACCTATAAATAATGAAGAAAATATGAAAATGATATAATGCGTGAGGTCAGGGTATATGACTGATGGACCGGCTGTGAATAGTTAAATATATCATTATCATGTCCCGTCTCACTCCAAATCAAAACCTGCTATGTTCCTCTTTTAATTACAAATTATATTATATTACTATCATTTCTTTAGTTTGGTGTTTTGTGTTATTTTGATAGTTTCATATGTTTTATGTTATAGCCACTGGGTGTTTTGTGTTATTTTGATAGTTCCATATGTTTTATGTTATAGCCACTGGGTGTTTTGTGTTATTTTGATAGTTTCATATGTTTTATGTTATAGCCACTGGGTGTTTTGTGTTATTTTGATAGTTTCATATGTTTTATGTTATAGCCACTGGGTGTTTTGTGTTATTTTGATAGTTTCATATGTTTTATGTTATAGCCACTGGGTGTTTTGTGTTATTTTGATAGTTCCATATGTTTTATGTTATAGCCACTGGGTGTTTTGTGTTATTTTGATAGTTCCATATGTTTTATGTTATAGCCACTGGGTGTTTTGTGTTATTTTGATAGTTTCATATGTTTTATGTTATAGCCACTGGGTGTTTTGTGTTATATAGTTTCATATGTTTTATGTTATAGCCACTGGGTGTTTTGTGTTATTTTGATAGTTTCATATGTTTTATGTTATAGCCACTGGGTGTTTTGTGTTATTTTGATAGTTTCATATGTTTTATGTTATAGCCACTGGGTGTTTTGTGTTATTTTGATGGTTTCATATGTTTTATGTTATAGCCACTGGGTGTTTTGTGTTATTTTGATAGTTCCATATGTTTTATGTTATAGCCACTGGGTGTTTTGTGTTATTTTGATAGTTTCATATGTTTTATGTTATAGCCACTGGGTGTTTTGTGTTATTTTATAGTTTCATATGTTTTATGTTATAGCCACTGGGTGTTTTGTGTTATTTTGATAGTTTCATATGTTTTATGTTATAGCCACTGGGTGTTTTGTGTTATTTTATAGTTTCATATGTTTTATGTTATAGCCACTGGGTGTTTTGTGTTATTTTGACAGTTTCATATGTTTTATGTTATAGCCACTGGGTGTTTTGTGTTATTTTGATAGTTTCATATGTTTTATGTTATAGCCACTGGGTGTTTTGTGTTATTTTGATGGTTTCATATGTTTTATGTTATAGCCACTGGGTGTTTTGTGTTATTTTGTGTTTAGTTCCATATGTTTTATGTTATAGCCACTGGGTGTTTTGTGTTATTTTGATAGTTCCATATGTTTTATGTTATAGCCACTGGGTGTTTTGTGTTATTTTGATAGTTTCATATGTTTTATGTTATAGCCACTGGGTGTTTTGTGTTATTTTGATAGTTTCATATGTTTTATGTTATAGCCACTGGGTGTTTTGTGTTATTTTGATAGTTTCATATGTTTTATGTTATAGCCACTGGGTGTTTTGTGTTATTTTGATAGTTCCATATGTTTTATGTTATAGCCACTGGGTGTTTTGTGTTATTTTGATAGTTCCATATGTTTTATGTTATAGCCACTGGGTGTTTTGTGTTATTTTGATAGTTCCATATGTTTTATGTTATAGCCACTGGGTGTTTTGTGTTATTTTGATAGTTCCATATGTTTTATGTTATAGCCACTGGGTGTTTTGTGTTATTTTGATAGTTCCATATGTTTTATGTTATAGCCACTGGGTGTTTTGTGTTATTTTGATAGTTCTATATGTTTTATGTTATAGCCACTGGGTGTTTTGTGTTATTTTGATAGTTTCATATGTTTTATGTTATAGCCACTGGGTGTTTTGTGTTATTTTGATGGTTTCATATGTTTTATGTTATAGCCACTGGGTGTTTTGTGTTATTTTGATAGTTTCATATGTTTTATGTTATAGCCACTGGGTGTTTTGTGTTATTTTGATAGTTCCATATGTTTTATGTTATAGCCACTGGGTGTTTTGTGTTATTTTGATAGTTCCATATGTTTTATGTTATAGCCACTGGGTGTTTTGTGTTATTTTGATAGTTCCATATGTTTTATGTTATAGCCACTGGGTGTTTTGTGTTATTTTGATAGTTTCATATGTTTTATGTTATAGCCACTGGGTGTTTTGTGTTATTTTGATAGTTTCATATGTTTTATGTTATAGCCACTGGGTGTTTTGTGTTATTTTGATAGTTTCATATGTTTTATGTTATAGCCACTGGGTGTTTTGTGTTATTTTGATAGTTCCATATGTTTTATGTTATAGCCACTGGGTGTTTTGTGTTATTTTGATAGTTTCATATGTTTTATGTTATAGCCACTGGGTGTTTTGTGTTATTTTGATAGTTCCATATGTTTTATGTTATAGCCACTGGGTGTTTTGTGTTATTTTGATAGTTTCATATGTTTTATGTTATAGCCACTGGGTGTTTTGTGTTATTTTGATAGTTCCATATGTTTTATGTTATAGCCACTGGGTGTTTTGTGTTATTTTGATAGTTTCATATGTTTTATGTTATAGCCACTGGGTGTTTTGTGTTATTTTGATAGTTTCATATGTTTTATGTTATAGCCACTGGGTGTTTTGTGTTATTTTGATAGTTTCATATGTTTTATGTTATAGCCACTGGGTGTTTTGTGTTATTTTGATAGTTCCATATGTTTTATGTTATAGCCACTGGGTGTTTTGTGTATATAGTTTCATATGTTTTTTGTTATAGCCACTGGGTGTTTTGGTATTGTTTGTCATCAGGACACTTTAGCAGTGGATATGATTTGCATGTATAATTCCCCTTTTAGTCACCACAAATACACTTAAATGATCAGTTGCTGATTTAATTTAAAATCTCATTTAGAATTAATTAACAGTTAATTCTCAAATATTTGTGCCTTAAAGACCTAATTGAAAACAAAAATATTGATACATAATGATGCTGTTATTGTATTGTATTGTACACACTCACTAGACTCTATATACACACCAAATACACACTCACTAGACTCTATATACACACCAGATATACACTCACTAGACTCTATATACACACCATCTACACACTCACTAGACTCTATCTGCACTGACTCTACGCAAATTCACTAGACTCTATATACACACCAAATACACACTCACTAGACTCTATATACACACCAGATACACACTCACTAGACTCTATATGCACACCAAATACACACTCACTAGACTCTATATACACACCAGATACACACTCACTAGACTCTATCTGCACTGACTCTAAGCACACTCACTAGACTCTATATACACACCAAATACACACTCACTAGACTATATACACACACCAAATACACACTCACTAGACTATATATACACACCAAATACACACTCACTAGACTATATATACACCAGATACACTTACTCACACACATTACATTGACACTCCCACACAAAATCCACACACATTCATATACACTACATATGCACAAACACACATAACACACACAAGCATACGGACACAACACAAACACAATTTTACACTCATCATTTGCTGCTGCTACTGTTCTTTATTTTACTAGTAGTCACTTTACCCTGCCTTCATGTACATATCTACCTTAAATACCTCGTGCTGTATTTCTGCACATTGATCTGATACTGGTAATACCTGTATATAGCTCCACACTGGTCTGGTACTGGTAATACCTGTATATAGCTCCACACTGGTCTGGTACTGGTAATACCTGTATATAGATCCACATTGATCTGGTACTGGTAATACCTGTATATAGCTCCATATTGATCTGGTACTTGTAATACCTGTATATAGATCCACATTGATCTGGTACTGGTAATACCTGTATATAGCTCCACACTGATCTGGTACTGGTAATAACTGTATATAGATCCACATTGATCTGGTACTGTTAACACCTGTATATAGATCCACATCGATCTGGTACTGGTAATACCTATATATAGATCCACATTGATCTGGTACTGGTAATACCTGTATATAGATCCACATTGATCTGGTACTGGTAATACCTGTATATAGAGCCACATTGATCTGGTACTGGTAATACCTGTATATAGATCCACATTGATCTGGTACTGGTAATACCTGTATATAGATCCATATTGATCTGGTACTGGTAATACCTATATATAGATCCACATTGATCTGGTACTGGTAATACCTGTATATAGATCCACATTGATATGGTACTGGTAATACCTGTATATAGATCCACATTGATCTGGTACTGGTAATACCTGTATATAGCTCCACATTGATCTGATACTGGTAATACCTGTATATAGATCCACATTGATCTGGTACTGGTAATACCTGTATATAGATCCATATTGATCTGGTACTGGTAATACCTGTATATAGAGCCACATTGATCTGGTACTGGTAATACCTGTATATAGATCCATATTGATCTGGTACTGGTAATACCTGTATATAGATCCACATTGATCTGGTACTGGTAATACCTGTATATAGATCCATATTGATCTGGTACTGGTAATACCTGTATATAGAGCCACATTGGTCTGGTACTGGTAATACCTGTATATAGCTCCACATTGATCTGGTACTGTTAATACCTGTATATAGATCCACATTGATCTGGTACTGGTAATACCTGTATATAGAGCCACATTGATCTGGTACTGGTAATACCTGTATATAGCTCCACATTGATCTGGTACTGGTAATACCTGTATATAGATCCACATTGATCTGGTACTGGTAATACCTGTATATAGAGCCACATTGATCTGGTACTGGTAATACCTGTATATAGATCCACATTGATCTGGTACTGGTAATACCTGTATATAGATCCACATTGATCTGGTACTGGTAATACCTGTATATAGCTCCACATTGATCTGGTACTGTTAATACCTGTATATAGATCCACATTGATCTGGTACTGGTAATACCTGTATATAGCTTCCTTCAAGTGTATTTTTATGATGACTTTTATATTCTGCATTACTGGAAAGGAACCGTAAACATTTCACGGTAAAGTCTACACCAGTTGCATTCGCTACATGGGACAAATAACGTTTGATTTCACTATGAGATTTGTGCTTGAACTTTTTCCCTTTGTGCCTCAGTTGTTGCTCCATCTTCTACAGCTCAGCGTGACAGAACAGGAAGCCGTGTACAGTATGTTTTATCCATCTATGTTACTGTGTTTTGTGAAGAAGTTGTAGATGAGATTACAGAGAGAAACAGATATAGTGGACCATAGTTCTCTGTCTTATCAGCGTTTCAACATTTCTTTCTTTTTGTTACACAGTGTAAAATAAATAAGTTGTCCTCTAAATGATTTAGTGCTGATGTGTGCACCAATAGGATGGGTTTAAAGACAGGATACATATCTGCAAGGTGAGCAATTGCTACAGTTTACAGCAGCTTGAGAAGTGTAAATAACTACAGTACAGTGTGTACCTTCCAAAGCATCCCTTGGTCTGTACTGACTCATACACGCAAACACACACAAACACACACAGCTACACAAAGATACAAAAAAGTATGTCTGCACTTCCACACACTCACACACACTACCCCGTAATAGTGTCAACACCACACTATAGTCACAGTCTTCAACCGTAGTAACACTAAATATTTTACGCTAAATATAACAACGTGAAAATGTGTGAAATTATTCTGTAGACTAGAGTCATAAAACACATGTAACAGTCCTCAACAGATAATATGCGTGTGTAAACATGTCCCCTGTCCTGTCTGAGTAATATACAGTAGTCTACCTATTTCATAGGATTGTGTTTATGTTGACGTTTGGCTGTTTGGATTTAGTGTGTTGATCCCTCTACAGATTTGTGTTCTGTTGGACTCCGCTTTCAAAGGCAAAGAAGGTGACGATCATTAGCCTCAATGACTTACTGTACCAGAACACATCTCCGTACAAATAGAACACCTCTACACCCCTCCCTCTCTCTTCCTTTCCATCTCTGTCTCCTCTCAGGTTGTTGACTTTGTTGAGCCCGGTCCTAACAGTTACTCAAGGTCAGCTACCAGGTCTCATTCCATGGTAAACATCGCCATCTGCTGGTCGGGGGAGAGACAGACTCTTTAACGCTCAGAGAAATACGGGGTTGCTCGATGGGTTTGTCCGGGGTTGTATTCACGAGGCACGAGAACAGGTTGAAACAGGAGATACTATCTGAAATTATCCAATAAGAAAGGCACATTTTGTTTTCAATTGAATAATGTTTTCAAACGTTTTGTGCCCTAATAAATAAGACTCAGGTTTAGCTAACTCAGGACTTGGAGAGCTGCAGGCTGTAGATATTTGTCCACTTTTGTCTAAACCCGGTACACACTTAGGTTTAAACATTCAACTAATCATAGTCGTAAATGTAGACCACAATTATTTGAAAAAGGTCTTGTTAGACATGGGTTGGAACAAAAGTCTGTTCACACTGCAGCTCCCCAGGACCAGAGTTGGCCACCCCTGTGTTTGTAACAATGATAACAGAACAATAGAGGTCAAAGTTGGTTTGTGCCAGGCAGGGAGAGGAGAAGGGGAGGGGCCAAGACAGAATTAGACATATGGCTTGTGTGTGTGTGTGTGTGTGTGTGTGTGTGTGTGTGTGTGTGTGTGTGTGTGTGTGTGTGTGTGTGTGTGTGTGGTCTAACTTTACTATCCTGTTGTCTTCTAAACAAGGACAATTCTGACAAGTGAAGGCATTTCGCTGGTCCCCAAAAGGAAAAATGCTATTTTAAATATAGGGGTTAGGATTAGGGTTACAAATAGGGTTAGGGTTAGAATTAGGATTAGGGGTTAGGATTAGGGTGGTTAAGGTCAGGGTTAGGGTTAGTTTAAGGATTAGATTTAGGGTTAGAGGTTTGGGGCTACGGTTAGGGTTAAGGTCAGGGTTATGGTATATTGTAAGGGTTAGGTTTAGGGTTAGGGGTTAGGGGTTAGAGGCTAAGGTTAGGGTTATGGTTAGGTTAAGGTTTAGGGTTAGGGGTTAGGGGCTAAGGTTAGGGGATAGGGGCTAAGGTTAGGGTTAAGGTAGGGGTTATGGTTAGTTTAAGGGTTAGGTTTAGGGGTTGGGTTTGGGGAAAATAGGATTTTGAATGAGAATACATTTTTGTATCCTGACTTGGATAGTAAATCCAACGTGTGTGTGTGTGTGTCCATGTGTGTGTGTGTGTGTGTGTGTGTGTGTGTGTGTGTGTGTGTGTGTGTGTGTGTGTGTGTGTGTGTGTGTGTGTGTGTGTGTGTGTGTGTGTGTGTGTGTGTGTGTGTGTGTGTGTGTGTGTGTGTGTGTGTGTGTGTGTGTGTGTGTGTGTGTGTGTGTGTGTGTGTGTGTGTGTGTGTGTGTGTGTGTGTGTGTCCGTGTGTGTGTGTGTGTGTGTGTGTGTGCATGTATAACTATGCACTCCCAGTGTGTGTCTATTCCTCTTCCTACACTACACTACCAGCTCTCAGTCTCACGTCAGAATTAGACAGTCATTTGATTTGATTTGATTTGATTGGCTAGGATCCCCATGAGCTGAAGCCAATGTAGACAGCTAGTCCTACTGGGGTCCAACACATAACGGAAAATACATTACAGACTAAATACTTTACAATTTACATACATGCAGTGTGTGTGTGTGTGTGTAGGGGGGGGGGTGCATCTATCAGTTACATATACATGTCAGTTCATACATACAAGAAGTAGGTCACATGGGGGAGAGGCGTTGTGCTGTGAGGTGAGGCTTTATTAGGTTTTTATAAACTAGGTTTGATGTTCACTTATGAGATGGAAGTGTTCCATGAACTCATGGATAACAGTAGATTTTCTTGAATCTGTTCTGGACCTGAGGACTGTGAAAAGACCCGTAGTGGCATGTCTGGTGGGGTAAGTGTGTGTGTCAGTGCTGTGTGTAAGTTGACTATGCAAACAATTTTGAATTTACAACACAATAATGGTTCTTATAAAAACAAGAGGTGTTGCAGTCAGTCTTTCCTCAACTCTTAGGCAAGAGAGACTGGCATGCACAGTATTAATATTAGCCCTCTGATTACAATGAAGAGCAAGACTTGTCACTCTTTCTAGGCCAGCTGCAGCTTAACAAGGTCTTTCTTTGCAGCACTTGACCATATGACTGGAATGTAATCAAGATAAGATAAAACTAGAGCCTGCAGGACGTGCTTTGTAGAGTGTGGTGTCAAAAAAGCAGAGCATCTCTTTATTACAGACAGACCTCTCCCCATCTTTACAACCATTTAATCTATTTGTTTTGACTATTACAGTTTACAATCTAAGATAACACCAAGTATTTTAGTCTCCTCAACTTGTTCAGTCAACCATTCATTACCAGATTCAGCTGAGGTCTAGAACTTATGGAATGATTTGTACCAAATACAATGCTCTTAATTTTAGAGATGTTCAGGACCTGTTTATTACTGGCCACCCATTCCAAAACAGACTGCAACTCTTTGTTAAGGGTTTCAGTGACCTCATTAGAGTCACACCCTGATCTGTTTCACCTGTCTTGTGCTTGTCTCCTTCCCCACCAGGTGTCCCCACTATCTCCTGTGTATTTATACCTTTGTTCTCTGTTTGTCTGTTGCCAGTTCGTCCCGTCAAGTCCTACCAGCGTGTTCCCGTAATTCCTGTGCTCTAGTTTATTTTTTTCTTAGTCTGACCTTTCTGTCGGTCCTGATCCTGCCTGTCGTCCTGATCCTGCCTGTCGTCCTGTACCTGCCCGTCCTGATCCTGCCTGTCGTCCTGTACCTGCCCGTCCTGATCCTGCCTCTCGTCCTGTACCTGCCTGTCCTGATCCTGCCTGTCGTCCTGATCCTGCCTGTCCTGATCCTGCCTGTCGTCCTGATCCTGCCTGTCCTGATCCTGCCTGTCGTCCTGATCCTGCCTGTCCTGATCCTGCCTGTCGTCCTGATCCTGCCTGTCCTGATCCTGCCTGTCGTCCTGTACCTGCCCGTCCTGATCCTGCCTGTCGTCCTGTACCTGCCCGTCCTGATCCTGCCTGTCGTCCTGTACCTGCACGTCCTGATCCTGCCTGTCGTCCTGTACCTGCTGTCCTGATCCTGCCTGTCGTCCTGTACATGCCCGTCCTGATCCTGCCTGTCGTCCTGTACCTGCCTATCCTGATCCTGCCTGTCGTCCTGTACCTGCCTGTCCTGATCCTGCCTGTCGTCCTGTACCTGCCTGTCCTGATCCTGCCTGTCGTCCTGATCCTGCCTGTCCTGATCCTGCCTGTCGTCCTGATCCTGCCTGTCATCCTGTACCTGCCTGTCCTGATCCTGCCTGTCGTCCTGATCCTGCCTGTCCTGATCCTGCCTGTCGTCCTGATCCTGCCTGTCCTGATCCTGCCTGTCGTCCTGATCCTGCCTGTCCTGATCCTGCCTGTTGTCCTGATCCTGCCTGTCCTGATCCTGCCTGTCGTCCTGATCCTGCCTGTCCTGATCCTGCCTGTCGTCCTGTACCTGCCTGTCCTGGTCCTGCCTGTCGTCCTGATCCTGCCTGTCCTGATCCTGCCTGTCGTCCTGTACCTGCCTGTCCTGATCCTGCCTGTCGTCCTGTACCTGCCTGTCCTGATCCTGCCTGTCGTCCTGATCCTGCCTGTCGTCCTGATCCTGCCTGTCGTCCTGTACCTGCCTGTCCTGATCCTGCCTGTCGTCCTGTACCTGCCTATCCTGATCCTGCCTGTCGTCCTGTACCTGCCTGTCCTGATCCTGCCTGTCGTCCTGATCCTGCCTGTCGTCCTGTACCTGCCTGTCCTGATCCTGCCTGTCGTCCTTATCCTGCCTGTCCTGATCCTGCCTGTCGTCCTGTACCTGCCTGTCCTGATCCTGCCTGTCGTCCTGTACCTGCCTATCCTGATCCTGCCTGTCGTCCTGTACCCGCCTGTCCTGATCCTGCCTGTCGTCCTGTACCTGCCTGTCCTGATCCTGCCTGTCGTCCTGATCCTGCCTGTCCTGATCCTGCCTGTCGTCCTGTACCTGCCTGTCCTGATCCTGCCTGTCGTCCTATACCTGCCTGTCCTGATCCTGCCTATCGTCCTGATCCTGCCTGTCCTGATCCTGCCTGTCGTCCTGATCCTGCCTGTCGTCCTGATCCTGCCTGTCGTCCTGTACCTGCCTGTCCTGATCCTGCCTGTCGTCCTGTACCTGCCTATCCTGATCCTGCCTGTCGTCCTGTACCTGCCTGTCCTGATCCTGCCTGTCGTCCTGATCCTGCCTGTCGTCCTGTACCTGCCTGTCCTGATCCTGCCTGTCGTCCTGTACCTGCCTGTCCTGATCCTGCCTGTCGTCCTGTACCCGCCTGTCCTGATCCTGCCTGTCGTCCTGTACCTGCCTATCCTGATCCTGCCTGTCGTCCTGTACCCGCCTGTCCTGATCCTGCCTGTCGTCCTGTACCTGCCTGTCCTGATCCTGCCTGTCGTCCTGTACCCGCCTGTCCTGGTCCTGCCTGTCGTCCTGTACCTGCCTGTCCTGATCCTGCCTGTCGTCCTATACCTGCCTGTCCTGATCCTGCCTATCGTCCTGATCCTGCCTGTCCTGATCCTGCCTGTCGTCCTGATCCTGCCTGTCCTGATCCTGCCTGTCGTCCTGATCCTGCCTGTCCTGATCCTGCCTGTCGTCCTGATCCTGCCTGTCCTGATCCTGCCTGTCGTCCTGATCCTGCCTGTCCTGATCCTGCCTGTCGTCCTGACCTGGTCCTGCCGTCCTGTCCTGGTCCTGCCTGTCGTCCTGATCCTGCTTGTCCTGCATTTGCCTGCATTGACTTACCTTTTGCCCCACCCTCTACGTCATCCATTTATCAAACATCAGATTTCAACGTTTTTCCAACCGTCAAATTTCAAATTGTTTAAGGATAGGTTTAATCATTAACTCAGACTTTTTACGGTTAGGGTTAAATGTAGGGATTAACTTGAGGATTAAATGTAGGGAATTCTTAAGGTTAGACATTAACTCTGAATGGTTAAGGTAAGGGTTAAGGTTTGGGATCGGCTTAAAACAAGAAAACTTTCTATCACTGGATTCGAACTTGCAACCTTTGCAAAGGCAGATTTTTATGTCCATCCACCATCCTCGTCTACAATGCCATAGCATAACAGAAAGATACTAGAAGGTAATAGCGCTCACTTTTGCCCCTAGTGGCCTGTTTCCATGTCATCGGGACGTCGTCAGGGGACGTCGAATGGAACATTGTTCGGACGTCGAACACTGACTTGTTTCACAGGTGACCTGCCTGAGGTGGAAGTATATCTGCTTGTCCTCCATTTTGTGCCGGCCAGCGAGTTTACCCGCTCCATTCCTCTCCCGGGGTGTGCGCGTGTGTGTGTGTGTGTGTGTGTGGGTGTGTGTGTACCAGCCTGTGCTCTTACGTTCTCAAAGTCATTGTTTCCCTGGAGAGGGGTCAGTGTGCTGGTCAGAACTTTCTGACAGACTCACCTCCCTCACCCCCTTCTCTCCTCTCCCTTTCTCCCTTCCCTCCTTCTCTACATCCCTCTCCTTCTCTGGACTGGGCAACTCCGGACTAGACACACACATAATGCATATTCTCACTCACTTACATAGAAACCACAAAGAAGACCAAAATGTACAAATTAACATCACACAAAGCCATTGAGAGATTATGTAATAATGTTAGATATAATAATGTTAGAGAAAAATTGAATGAATTAATTTAAAGTAACAAATTAATATACAACACTACAACACTACAGTGCAGTCGGAAAGCATTCAGACCCCTTCCCTTTTTCCACATTTTGTTACGTTACAGCTTTATTATTAAATGGATTAAATTAAGTAAAAAATGTCATCAATCTACACACAATACCCCATAATTATAGATTGAAAACCGTTTTTTAGAAATGTTACAACTTAATTAAAAATAAAAACATAAATTGATCTCAGGTGCATCGTGTTTCCATTGATCATCCTTGAGATGTTTCTACAACTTGATTGGAGTCCACCTGTGGTAAATTAAATTGATTGGACTTGATTTGGAAAGGCAAACACCTGTCTGACAGTGAATGTCAGAGTAAAAACCAAGCCATGAGGTCAAAGGTATTGTCCGTAAAGCTCAGAGACAAGATTGTATCAAATTAAATGTATTTGTAAAATGTGCCAGATTTCGTAGACCTTACAGTGAAATGCTTACTTACAAGCCGTTAACCAAAAATGCAGTTTAAAAAATAGTTAATAAAAAAATGTACTTAATAAACTAAAGTTTTAAAAAATGAAATCAAAAAGTAACACAAGAAAAAGTTTGCCGCATTGAAGGTCCCCAAGAACACAGTGGCCTACATCATTATTAAATAGAAGAAGATTGGAACCGCCAAGACTCTTCCTAGAACACAGTGGCCTACATCATTATTAAATAGAAGAAGATTGGAACCGCCAAGACTCTTCCTAGAACACAGTGGCCTACATCATTATTAAATAGAAGAAGATTGGAACCGCCAAGACTCTTCCTAGAACACAGTGGCCTACATCATTATTAAATAGAAGAAGATTGGAACCGCCAAGACTCTTCCTAGAACACAGTGGCCTACATCATTATTAAATAGAAGAAGATTGGAACCGCCAAGACTCTTCCTAGAACACAGTGGCCTACATCATTATTAAATAGAAGAAGATTGGAACCGCCAAGACTCTTCCTAGAACACAGTGGCCTACATCATTATTAAATAGAAGAAGATTGGAACCGCCAAGACTCTTCCTAGAACACAGTGGCCTACATCATTATTAAATAGAAGAAGATTGGAACCTAGAACACAGTGGCCTACATCAAGACTCTTCCTAGAACACAGTGGCCTACATCATTATTAAATAGAAGAAGATTGGAACCGCCAAGACTCTTCCTAGAACACAGTGGCCTACATCATTATTAAATAGAAGAAGATTGGAACCGCCAAGACTCTTCCTAGAACACAGTGGCCTACATCATTATTAAATAGAAGAAGATTGGAACCGCCAAGACTCTTCCTAGAACACAGTGGCCTACATCATTATTAAATAGAAGAAGATTGGAACCGCCAAGACTCTTCCTAGAACACAGTGGCCTACATCATTATTAAATAGAAGAAGATTGGAACCGCCAAGACTCTTCCTAGAACACAGTGGCCTACATCATTATTAAATAGAAGAAGATTGGAACCGCCAAGACTCTTCCTAGAACACAGTGGCCTACATCATTATTAAATAGAAGAAGATTGGAACCGCCAAGACTCTTCCTAGAACACAGTGGCCTACATCATTATTAAATAGAAGAAGATTGGAACCGCCAAGACTCTTCCTAGAACACAGTGGCCTACATCATTATTAAATAGAAGAAGATTGGAACCGCCAAGACTCTTCCAAGAACACAGTGGCATCATTATTAAATAGAAGAAGATTGGAACATCATTATTAAATAGAAGAAGATTGGAACCGCCAAGACTCTTCCTAGAACACAGTGGCCTACATCATTATTAAATAGAAGAAGATTGGAACCGCCAAGACTCTTCCTAGAACACAGTGGCCTACATCATTATTAAATAGAAGAAGATTGGAACCGCCAAGACTCTTCCTAGAACACAGTGGCCTACATCATTATTAAATAGAAGAAGATTGGAACCGCCAAGACTCTTCCTAGAAGAAGATTGGAACACAGTGGCCTACATCATTATTAAATAGAAGAAGATTGGAACCGCCAAGACTCTTCCTAGAACACAGTGGCCTACATCATTATTAAATAGAAGAAGATTGGAACCGCCAAGACTCTTCCTAGAACACAGTGGCCTACATCATTATTAAATAGAAGAAGATTGGAACCGCCAAGACTCTTCCTAGAACACAGTGGCCTACATCATTATTAAATAGAAGAAGATTGGAACCGCCAAGACTCTTCCTAGAACACAGTGGCCTACATCATTATTAAATAGAAGAAGATTGGAACCGCCAAGACTCTTCCTAGAACACAGTGGCCTACATCATTATTAAATAGAAGAAGATTGGAACCGCCAAGGAACATCATTATTAAATAGAAGAAGATTGGCCAAGACTCTTCCTAGAACACAGTGGCCTACATCATTATTAAATAGAAGAAGATTGGAACCGCCAAGACTCTTCCTAGAACACAGTGGCCTACATCATTATTAAATAGAAGAAGATTGGAACCGCCAAGACTCTTCCTAGAACACAGTGGCCTACATCATTATTTAGAAGAAGATTAAGACTCTTCCTAGAACACAGTGGCCTACATCATTATTAAATAGAAGAAGATTGGAACCGCCAAGACTCTTCCTAGAACACAGTGGCCTACATCATTATTAAATAGAAGAAGATTGGAACCGCCAAGACTCTTCCTAGAACACAGTGGCCTACATCATTATTAAATAGAAGAAGATTGGAACCGCCAAGACTCTTCCTAGAACACAGTGGCCTACATCATTATTAAATAGAAGAAGATTGGAACCGCCAAGACTCTTCCTAGAACACAGTGGCCTACATCATTATTAAATAGAAGAAGATGGAACCGCCAAGACTCTTCCTAGAACACAGTGGCCTACATCATTATTAAATAGAAGAAGATTGGAACTCCAAGACTCTTCCTAGAACACAGTGGCCTACATCATTATTAAATAGAAGAAGATTGGAACCGCCAAGACTCTTCCTAGAACACAGTGGCCTACATCATTATTAAATAGAAGAAGATTGGAACCGCCAAGACTCTTCCTAGAACACAGTGGCCTACATCATTATTAAATAGAAGAAGATTGGAACCGCCAAGACTCTTCCTAGAACACAGTGGCCTACATCATTATTAAATAGAAGAAGATTGGAACCGCCAAGACTCTTCCTAGAACACAGTGGCCTACATCATTATTAAATAGAAGAAGATTGGAACCGCCAAGACTCTTCCTAGAACACAGTGGCCTACATCATTATTAAATAGAAGAAGATTGGAACCGCCAAGACTCTTCCTAGAACACAGTGGCCTACATCATTATTAAATAGAAGAAGATTGGAACCGCCAAGACTCTTCCTAGAACACATTATTAAATAGAAGAAGTGGACTCTTCCTACATCATTATTAAATAGAAGAAGATTGGAACCGCCAAGACTCTTCCTAGAACACAGTGGCCTACATCATTATTAAATAGAAGAAGATTGGAACCGCCAAGACTCTTCCTAGAACACAGTGGCCTACATCATTATTAAATAGAAGAAGATTGGAACCGCCAAGACTCTTCCTAGAACACAGTGGCCTACATCATTATTAAATAGAAGAAGATTGGAACCGCCAAGACTCTTCCTAGAACACAGTGGCCTACATCATTATTAAATAGAAGAAGATTGGAACCGCCAAGACTCTTCCTAGAACACAGTGGCCTACATCATTATTAAATAGAAGAAGATTGGAACCGCCAAGACTCTTCCTAGAACACAGTGGCCTACATCATTATTAAATAGAAGAAGATTGGAACCGCCAAGACTCTTCCTAGAACACAGTGGCCTACATCATTATTAAATAGAAGAAGATTGGAACCGCCAAGACTCTTCCTAGAACACAGTGGCCTACATCATTATTAAATAGAAGAAGATTGGAACCGCCAAGACTCTTCCTAGAACACAGTGGCCTACATCATTATTAAATAGAAGAAGATTGGAACCAAGACTCTTCCTAGAACAAGATCATTATTAAATAGAAGAAGATTGGAACCGCCCAAGACTCTTCCTAGAACACAGTGGCCTACATCATTATTAAATAGAAGAAGATTGGAACCGCCAAGACTCTTCCTAGAACACAGTGGCCTACATCATTATTAAATAGAAGAAGATTGGAACCGCCAAGACTCTTCCTAGAACACAGTGGCCTACATCATTATTAAATAGAAGAAGATTGGAACCGCCAAGACTCTTCCTAGAACACAGTGGCCTACATCATTATTAAATAGAAGAAGATTGGAACCGCCAAGACTCTTCCTAGAACACAGTGGCCTACATCATTATTAAATAGAAGAAGATTGGAACCGCCAAGACTCTTCCTAGAACACAGTGGCCTACATCATTATTAAATAGAAGAAGATTGGAACCGCCAAGACTCTTCCTAGAACACAGTGGCCTACATCATTATTAAATAGAAGAAGATTGGAACCGCCAAGACTCTTCCTAGAACACAGTGGCCTACATCATTATTAAATAGAAGAAGATTGGAACCGCCAAGACTCTTCCTAGAACACAGTGGCCTACATCATTATTAAATAGAAGAAGATTGGAACCGCCAAGACTCTTCCTAGAACACAGTGGCCTACATCATTATTAAATAGAAGAAGATTGGAACCGCCAAGACTCTTCCTAGAACACAGTGGCCTACATCATTATTAAATAGAAGAAGATTGGAACCGCCAAGACTCTTCCTAGAACACAGTGGCCTACATCATTATTAAATAGAAGAAGATTGGAACCGCCAAGACTCTTCCTAGAACACAGTGGCCTACATCATTATTAAATAGAAGAAGATTGGAACCGCCAAGATCTGGAACCGCCAAGACTCTTCCTAGAACACAGTGGCCTACATCATTATTAAATAGAAGAAGATTGGAACCGCCAAGACTCTTCCTAGAACACAGTGGCCTACATCATTATTAAATAGAAGAAGATTGGAACCGCCAAGACTCTTCCTAGAACACAGTGGCCTACATCATTATTAAATAGAAGAAGATTGGAACCGCCAAGACTCTTCCTAGAACACAGTGGCCTACATCATTATTAAATAGAAGAAGATTGGAACCGCCAAGACTCTTCCTAGAACACAGTGGCCTACATCATTATTAAATAGAAGAAGATTGGAACCGCCAAGACTCTTCCTAGAACACAGTGGCCTACATCATTATTAAATAGAAGAAGATTGGAACCGCCAAGACTCTTCCTAGAACACAGTGGCCTACATCATTATTAAATAGAAGAAGATTGGAACCGCCAAGACTCTTCCTAGAACACAGTGGCCTACATCATTATTAAATAGAAGAAGATTGGAACCGCCAAGACTCTTCCTAGAACACAGTGGCCTACATCATTATTAAATAGAAGAAGATTGGAACATTATTAAATAGAAGAAGATTGGAACAGCCAAGACTCTTCCTAGAACACAGTGGCCTACATCATTATTAAATAGAAGAAGATTGGAACCGCCAAGACTCTTCCTAGAACACAGTGGCCTACATCATTATTAAATAGAAGAAGATTGGAACCGCCAAGACTCTTCCTAGAACACAGTGGCCTACATCATTATTAAATAGAAGAAGATTGGAACCGCCAAGACTCTTCCTAGAACACAGTGGCCTACATCATTATTAAATAGAAGAAGATTGGAACCGCCAAGACTCTTCCTAGAACACAGTGGCCTACATCATTATTAAATAGAAGAAGATTGGAACCGCCAAGACTCTTCCTAGAACACAGTGGCCTACATCATTATTAAATAGAAGAAGATTGGAACCGCCAAGACTCTTCCTAGAACACAGTGGCCTACATCATTATTAAATAGAAGAAGATTGGAACCGCCAAGACTCTTCCTAGAACACAGTGGCCTACATCATTATTAAATAGAAGAAGATTGGAACCGCCAAGACTCTTCCTAGAACACAGTGGCCTACATCATTATTAAATAGAAGAAGATTGGAACCGCCAAGACTCTTCCTAGAACACAGTGGCCTACATCATTATTAAATAGAAGAAGATTGGAACCACCAAGACTCTTCCTAGAACACAGTGGCCTACATCATTATTAAATAGAAGAAGATTGGAACCACCAAGACTCTTCCTAGAACACAGTGGCCTACATCATTATTAAATAGAAGAAGATTGGAACCACCAAGACTCTTCCTAGAACACAGTGGCCTACATCATTATTAAATAGAAGAAGATTGGAACCACCAAGACTCTTCCTAGAACACAGTGGCCTACATCATTATTAAATAGAAGAAGATTGGAACCACCAAGACTCTTCCTAGAACACAGTGGCCTACATCATTATTAAATAGAAGAAGATTGGAACCACCAAGACTCTTCCTAGAACACAGTGGCCTACATCATTATTAAATAGAAGAAGATTGGAACCACCAAGACTCTTCCTAGAGCTGGCCGCCCGGCCAAACTGAGCAATCAAGGGTCAATCTCACAGAGCTCCAGAGTTCCTCTGTGAAGATGGGTGAACCTTCCAGAAGGACAACCATCTCTGCAGCACTGGTAGAGAGGCCAGATGGAAGCCACTCCTCAGTAAAAGGCACATGACAGCCCACTTTGAGTTTGCTAAAGGACTCTCAGACCATGAGAAATAAGATTCTCTGGTCTGTTGAAACAAAGATTCAACTCTTTTGCCTGAATGCCAAGCATCACGTCAGGAGGAAACCTTGCACCATTCCTATGGTGAAGCATGGTAGTGGCAGTGTCATGCTGTGGGGATGTTTTTCAGAGGCAGGGACTGGGAGACTCATTAGGATCAAGGTAAAAAATGAACAGAGCAAAGTACAGAGAGATCCTTGATGAAAACCTGCTCCAGAGAGCTCAGGACCTCAGACTGGGGTGAAGATTTACCTTCCAACAGGACAACGACCCTAAGCACACAGCCAATGCAACGCAGAAGTGGCTTCAGGAAAAGTCTCTGAATGTCCTTGAGTGGCCCAGCCAGAGCCGGGACTTGAATCCGATCGAACATCTTCTGGAGAGACCTGAAAATAGCTGTGCAGTGACACTCCCCATCCAACTTGACAGAGCTTGAGATGATCTGAAGAGAAGAATGGGAGAAACTCCCCAAATATCGATGTGCCAAGCTTGTAGTGTCAAACCCAAGAAGACTCAAGGCTGTAATCACTGCCAAAAGTGCTTAAACAAAGTATACCAAAAAATAGGGGTTCAACAAGGGTTCTTCTAAGATCCACAATGTTCTTTGGCACTGAAAATTGCCCCCAAAAGGTTCTTCCAAGAACCCTATGGGAGGTGGGGTTCATCTAGGAACCTCCATAGTTGGTCGGGGTTCTTGCAGGAACCTAACTGCCCAACAGAAACAGTTGCATTTGAATTTGAAAGGACAGCAGGTGCAGTCACTTAACTAAAGATCTTTTCAATTTAAGATAAGGTTGGTCCCTTGTATGTTCTAAATTGATATTGTTTTATGATGATACGACCTATATTTTCATATTTGTGAAACTATTTCTAAAACAGAAAATGGACACAATTCCATGGATATCAATCAACAAAGACGAATATGTAGACTATAAGAATACGTTGAAGGCTGGCTGTATCGGGTGCAGATGACTGTACTGCTCACTTTTGTGTCTGTGTCTGCAGGTATACAGACAAGGAGGCCAACAAAGGTATGTCAATTGTTAATTGTATGTTATGCAGATCACATTTAGCATCCTCCTCCCTTCCCTCTTCAATGAATATCCCATAGGCCTCTACATTATGGACAAGGTATGTGTACCATTATCAAAACACCTTTTTAAATTCACATTTACCACAAAACCATGATATGAATAGTGTTGTGTCCATTTTTTGTTAATCATCTGTATAATTACTATTTTGGGGATTCACAGACTTCACCCTTCCTACACCTCTGATGAATATAACAGGAAACCTGTTAGATCACCATGCACTGCAAACTCATTCTGGCTATGGACACGGAGAACATCAACACATTAGCATCAACATGCCAGACGATATATACATGGGACGTGGGGTTCTGCTGGGAGTTTACCCCATATTTAGATGTTTTTATTCTTCTTTGCCACTAAAATCATAATAAACACTTATAACTAAAATATTGGGATATTGTTGTTATTGTTATTCATATTATTAATAATAAAAACAGAGGGGGAGGGGTAGTTCAAAAGGTTCTTCAGAGACCTATTCGTTTTTTTTTAAAGAACTTATTAGGGTTCCCACAAAGTTTCATTTTGAAGGACCCCTAAAGGATACTGCTGGAACCTTTTATTTTAAGTGTACTGAGTAAAGGGTCTGAATACTTATGTAAATGTATTTTACATTCAAGGGGGGTTGAAGGGAGCCCTGGCAAAGGGGGTGAGGTGATGTTTTTTTTTATATATATATATATGTATTATTATTATTATTTATTTTTTTGTCGTATTTATAATACATTTGCCCCAGAAAATGTAAACATGTTTTTGCTTTGTCATTATGGGGTATTGTGTGTAGATTGATGAGAGAAAAAAACAAATAAACCAATTTTAGAATAGGCCTGTAACGTAACAAAATGTGGAAAAAGTCAAGGGGTCTGATTACTTTCTGAATACACTGTAGGTGGAAAATGTCGTTGAAAATTATGATCCTACAATTTCACCTACTTGCTCTTCCATCTAAGTGAAACCACTCAATGGTCTGGTTGTCTGAAGTCAGTTCCTGAATATGAATCTATTTTACCTCAATGAAAGGAGCTCAGAGGAGAAAGAGATGGAGAAAAGGAGAAAAAGAGAGCGGGAAGTGGTGTGCACACAAGACAGTAGTTAAAGACGGGCCAGCAAAGTGTGCCCTCAGATCTAGGCAATCCACGAGAATCCCCTCCACAGTCACCACGCGGAGTACCTCGCTCGCTCGACTCGCACCTAGAAAATATCCTCTGATAAGGTCACGTTCCCTCACCCCCTCGGCACCCTCCTCTCCCACCTCCTTTCCCCGCCCTAAAACAATTTCAATTTTAATAGCTTTTTACTATTTATTTCAAGCACAGTCAGAACCCCCCATTGAAATATAGTCATCAAAAAAGAGGGTCAGAGCCGACAGAGAGACAGACAGATCCCAGCCCGGAGCCTGGGAGCCGTGCATAATTATCCCGGTGGACGGCGGGCATATAGCCGGCTCAGCCTCGTTCATCATCCAGCAGCACAGCACCAGCCCCCGCCACCGCACCTGCTAATTTCATCCCTAGGATTAGCCTCGCTCGCTTGTCTATCTGGGTGTATTTCTGGGCTGGGGGGTGAAATATATCGCCTCCTTCCACTTTAATAAGGCTGAGTAGGGCACGCCATGCACCGCTGCTACTACTACTGACCCCTCCTTCCCTCCCACTACCCCGACAGAGACGAGGGGTTGGGCGAGAGAAAAAAACACCCCAGGAGTTGCCATTATGGTTCCCACTCTACGGGGAAGTGACCGGAGAGAAGGAGTGAAGGTGAAAGCGGAGCGCCCGCTGCTCTACCTGCAGGGCAACGCAAGCTGTTTTCTTTATGCATAAAAGAGGAGAAAAAAGTAAGGGAGGAGGAGTCAGGGAGGAGGGTGTGGGAGTAGAGACAGAGGTGGCCACATGTCCTCTGTCTGAGGGAGGAGGGTGTGGGAGTAGAGACAGAGGTGGTCACATGTCCTCTGTCTGAGGGAGGAAGGTTGTGGGAGTAGAGAAAGAGGTGGCTACATGTCCTCTGTCTGAGGGAGGAGGGTGTGGGAGTAGAGAAAGAGGTGGCCACATGTCCTCTGTCTGAGGGAGGAAGGTTGTGGGAGTAGAGAAAGAGGTGGCCACATGTCCTCTGTCTGAGGGAGGAGGGTGTGGGAGTAGAGACAGAGGTGGCTACATGTCCTCTGTCTGAGGGAGGAGGGTGTGGGAGTAGAGACAGAGGTGGCTACATGTCCTCTGTCTGAGGGAGGAGGGTGTGGGAGTAGAGACAGAGGTGGCTACATGTCCTCTGTCTGAGGGAGGAGGGTGTGGGAGTAGAGACAGAGGTGGCCACATGTCCTCTGTCTGAGGGAGGAGGGTGTGGGAGTAGAGACGGAGGTGGCTACATGTCCTCTGACTGAGGGAGGAAGGTTGTGGGAGTAGAGAAAGAGGTGGCCACATGTCCTCTGTCTGAGGGAGGAGGGTGTGGGAGTAGAGACAGAGGTGGCTACATGTCCTCTGTCTGAGGGAGGAGGGTGTGGGAGTAGAGACAGAGGTGGCTACATGTCCTCTGTCTGAGGGAGGAGGGTGTGGGAGTAGAGACAGAGGTGGCCACATGTCCTCTGTCTGAGGGAGGAGGGTGTGGGAGTAGAGACGGAGGTGGCTACATGTCCTCTGACTGAGGGAGGAAGGTTGTGGGAGTAGAGAAAGAGGTGGCCACATGTCCTCTGTCTGAGGGAGGAGGGTGTGGGAGTAGAGACAGAGGTGGCTACATGTCCTCTGTCTGAGGGAGGAGGGTGTGGGAGTAGAGACAGAGGTGGCCACATGTCCTCTGTCTGAGGGAGGAGGGTGTGGGAGTAGAGACAGAGGTGGCCACATGTCCTCTGTCTTATGGAGGAGGGTGTGGGAGTAGAGACAGAGGTGGCTACATGTCCTCTGTCTGAGCGAGGAGACATAGATTCAGAGAGGACTGTCTGTCTGGCCTTTGTGCTCCTATTCTGGATCAAAGCGAGCGTTCTAACATGAGTGTTGGGTGTGATGGTAAAATAGAGACGTCTCACTCAGGGTTTTCAGATCACAGAAGAGCGTTGAATGTTAAATATATTTAACTCAACAACCACATTTAAATCAGAGAACAGAACAGAGACTCCTCAACCCAGAAAGCTGCATTATTATCATTACATTATTATCACCGTGACCCGAGAAGTAGGATGAAGTTCACTGTTTCACTGTGTTCAACTGGGCTTTCTCTATCTGGGCCATAACAGGATATACACACACAATAAGACTGAAAAGAGACACTAGAACTATAAACCAGTGAAAAACAGACTGGCAAACTATGGTAGAGAGAGAGAGAGAGAGAGAGAGAGAGAGAGAGAGAGAGAGAGAGAGAGAGAGAGAGAGAGAGCGCGAGAGAGAGCGCGAGAGAAAGGTCAAACAAGTGAGTGAGTAGCCCCTCATTCACCCCGGCGACTCTGCTCACCACAAGATGATATACTTTTTTCAAGTCTTTGAGTCTCAAGATGGGTTACTCACCACCTCTGAGTTCACCACACCACCTCTGTATGCTACATACAGCACTGTGTAAAAGTGTGTGTTACCTGTCTATAGAGAACAGTTCTGTGTGTATCTTTTAACCTCTCTGTCCTTCTCCTCCTCTGATTATCCATCAAGATATTTCTCATTAAGGTCCAACCAGGTGACACACAACTCACATACACACACACAAGCGTGCACAAGCACACACACACATAGACACGGACACACACATGCACATGGACACACTCAAACCACACACATCAGATAATTAAAGCTATAATAATAAACGACCCCCCAGCCAAAAGCTATATTTCACACCTGACCACCTATTTATTTATAATTTTTCAACATTTCAATGTGTTTCTTATGCAAATTAAGCCCGGAAACTTTTCAATTAACTTTGAGGGGCCTTCCCTCAGACCGGAAAGGGGACTAGTTATTGGAAATAGAGTATTTTTGTTATTGGTCATAAATTATTTCTGTGCTTCAAAGGAGATGTGGCTCAACCTTAATGTAAGATAATGTATGGGTCAATTCAAGAGGACCTTGGTGTATTTCTGCCCCTTAAGGACTTGACAATTACTTCACTGGAAATATGTCTCACTTCCTCTCCAAACACACACACGCGCGCACACAGACAGGCAGTTTAAAGAGCGGTATCCCTCTTTTATGGTGACAGACTGAGAGTGTCTCATTTTCTCCTTAATTGACCCGTAGAGAGCTCCAGTGGAGTGGCCCACTGTAGTGCCATGGTGAACAGACTGTGTGTGTGTGTCTCTGTGTGCAAGCTCGTGTGTGTGTGTGCAGACTGTGTGAGAGCGAGCTAGTGTCTCTTTACGCCCAGTGTCCCGTCAGAAGTCTTTCACAGTTCGAGACGTGTGTGTGTGTGTGTGTGTGTGTGTGTGTGTGTGTGTGTGTGTGTGTGTGTGTGTGTGTGTGTGTGTGTGTGTGTGTGTGTGTGTGTGTGTGTGTGTGTGTGTGTGTGTGTGTGTGTGTGTGTGTGTGTGTGTGTGTGTGTGTGTGTGTGTGTGTGTGTGTCGCCCGCCCCATGCATAAAGATCTGTGCCGTTGTATCCTCAACCCATGCGTAAAGAATGGCCATTAATTGAATCACCTAATTTTCCACCCCCACTCGTGGAGTGTGTGGGTGCGCACGTGTGTGTGTGCGAGACAGAGTGAGAGAGGCGAAGCACCACTTCAGGTGTGGAGGATAATGGAGGATGACATTTCTGTCCCATTATGCCTCGAGGTAGACGGTGATCCATGGTTTTATTTCTGAAGGTTAAACGTGGCTAACCTGCCTTTGGCATTTCATTAGCGACTTGTTAAATACTCTTTTGGTAATAAAATTATTACATTTTTTATTGCTCCTCAAATGAGGCTCTTTTTAAAGGGATTTAATGACGTTGGAAGGGATGTGTAGCTTGCAGAGCGCATCTTCAGTTATGCCAGGCCAGGGCAGTGTGTAAAAGCCTAATGGTCATGATATGCTTTATAGCTTGCAAAACAGCTATAATTCTCATCCAAATGACTTTGTCCATC
Organism: Oncorhynchus keta; assembly: GCF_023373465.1. NCBI lineage: Eukaryota > Metazoa > Chordata > Actinopteri > Salmoniformes > Salmonidae > Oncorhynchus > Oncorhynchus keta. The sequence goes on along the minus strand of NC_068449.1, from coordinate 13,178,828 downwards.
ATAATGTGTAAATGAGATGAATCTGTTTCCTCCTGCACATGTTTGAAGGGACATGTTGGTTCGTCTGCGTCGCACCCTGCCTGTTTTATATGTGACATTAATGTTGGAGGTGTGTACATTGAGATGCTTGGTGCTGTTGGAGCATTGATAGCTTTGATCCCCTAGCTGGGGCCAATGCTAGTCAAATTTTTACATTCAGTAAATAAATTGATATTGCCTATATTGTTCTACGGGGACATATAAACCCATCCCTTTAAATCCCTTTTCTTATAAGTCTATATTACTTGGAGTAAAAAAAGAAATACAAATTTAAAAGTCCAAAAGTAGCAGGATGCCTCCGAGGTAAGGTACACTAAAAGTGGTGGGGAACCAATTCTTGTCATAACACCAAGAGATATATCCAATTATTTCCAATTGACCCTCCTCCCTCAGGCCGGGGGGAACCGGGTCTGGCCCCTCCCAATAATCAGCTCTCAACTCCCCTCTCCTATCTCAAAATCCCTCTCATAACTCCTATCACTTCACCCCTCTCCTCTCTCCATCTGCACCCCACCACACACCCTGGCCACAGACGCAGCCCAGAACCAAACAACCACTTAATTTAAGACTTCTCTGCTGAGAAAAGTGTTGACAGAGTTTCTTTGGGTGGTGCGTGTACGTGTGTGTGTCAGAGAGAGAGAGAGAGAGAGAGAGAGAGAGAGAGAGAGAGAGAGAGAGAGAGAGAGAGAGAGAGAGAGAGAGAGAGAGAGAGAGAGAGAGAGAGAGAGAGAGGAGTTTGACAGAATGAGAGAGAGAGAAAGGAGAGAGAGAAAGGAGAGAGAGAGTGAGAGAGAGAGAAAGGAGAGAGAGAGTGAGAGAGAGAGTGAGAGAGCGAGTGAGAGAGAGAGAAAGGAGAGAGAGAAAGGAGGAGAGAGAGAGAGAGAGAGAGAGAGAGAGAGAGGAGTTTGACAGAATGAAAGAGAGAGAAAGGAGAGAGAGAGAGAGAGAGAGAGAGAGTTTGAGAGAGAGAGAGAGAGAGAGAGAGAGTTTGAGAATGAAAGAGAGAGAAAGAGAGAGAGAGAGAGAGAGAGAGAGAGAGAGAGAGAGAGAGAGAGAGAGAGGAGTTTGACAGAATGAAAGAGAGAGAAAGGAGAGAGAGAAAGGAGAGAGAGAGTGAGAGAGAGTGAGAGAGAGAGAGTGAGAGAGCGAGTGAGAGAGAGAGAAAGGAGAGAGAGAGTGAGAGAGAGAGAGAGAGAGAGAGTGAGAGAGAGAGAGAGAGAGAGAAAGGAGAGAGAGAAAGGAGAGAGAGTGAGAGAGAGAGTGGGAGAGAGGAGTTTGACAGAGTGAAAGAGAGAGAAAGGAGAGAGAGAGAGAGAGAGAGACAGGGGAGTTGAAGTGAGCGTTGGCAAGGGGTGTGAGGTGTTGTTTTAATTTACCTTCGGTGTTGGACATTGCAACGGTTAGCAGCGTGAGGCAAGTCATCACAGCCAGGCAGATGAAGATGAATCCACTCTCTCCCGGTGTAGCGGGGGAAACTTCGCCATCAGCCCGTGACAACCCCAGAGTGCTCCCGTCACCGGCGGCTGTCTTTCGTGCCCGTGGGCACTTAGCGGGGGGACCACGGCCGTCAGGAAGACAGATTGCCTGGGAGAAGGGGGGACCCAGGAGAGAAAATTAGAAATGAAGTTTTGCGCAGCGTGGCCGCCCCGCCGGGTGACAGCGTTTGATGTGTGCGTGTCATTTTAATAATTCCATTGAGGGAGATGAGAGGGAAAGATATGGGAACTTTTTTTAGACTGATGAATAATGTCCCGTCCAGCCCATGTTCATATTTAGACTTATAGAATTATCACAGAGTCATCAAGCTCCCTTTCCCTGGCTACTTCATACTGGTGAGTGTATACTATTGGAAAACGGGTGCTATCTAGAACCTAAAAGGTTCCAGAAAGAACCGTTTTGGTTCCAAGTATAACTGTTTTGGGTTCCATGAAAAACTCTTTCCACAGAGGATTCTACATGGAATCTAAAAGGGATCTACCTCAAATAAAATATTAGTGACATGCGCCGAATACAACAGCTGTAGACCTTACAGTGAAATGCTTACGAGCCCCTAAGCAAAAGTGCAGTTTCAAAAAATGAGGATAAGAATAAGAGATAAAAGTAACAAGTAATTAAAGAGCAGCAGTAAAAAATAACAAAATATACAGGAGGGTGCCGGTACAGAGTCAATGTGCAGGGGCACCGGGTTAGTTGAGGTAGTATGTATATGTAGGTAGAGTTAATTAAAGTGACTATGCATAGATGACAACAAAGAGTGACAGTGGTGTGGAGAGGGGTGGAGAAAGCGAAAAGGTTTGGGTAGCCATTTGACTAGATGTTCAGGAGTCTTTTGCCTTGGGGGTAGAATCTGTTTAGAAGCCTCTTGGACCTAGACTTGGCACTCCGGTACCGCTTACTGTGCGGTAGCAGAGGGAACAGTCTATGACCAGGGTGGCTGGCGTCTTTGACAATTTTTAGGGCCTTCTTCTGACACCGCCTGGTATAGAGGTCCTGGATGGCAGCAAGCTTGGCCTCTGTAGTGCCTTGCAGTCGGGGGCTGAGCAGTTGCCATACCAGGTAGTGATGCAACCAGTGCTCTCGATGGTGCAGCTGTAGAACCTTTTGAGGATCTGAGGACCCATGCCAAATATTTTCAGTCTCCTGAGGGGGAATAGGTTTAGTCGTTCCCGCTTAACGACTGTCATGGTGTACTTGGACCATTCTAGTTTGTTGGTGATGTGGACACCAAGAAAATTGAAGCTCTCAACCTGAACCACTGCAGCCCTGACAATGAGAATGGGGACGTGCTCGATCCTATTTTTCCTGTAGTCCACAATCATCTCCTTAGTCTTGATCACGTCGAGGGAGAGGTTGTTGTCCTGGCACCACACGGTCAGGTCTCTGATCTCCTCTCTATATGCTGTTTCGTTGTTGTTGGTGATCAGGCCTACCACTGTTGTGTCATCTGCAAATTGAATTATGGTGTTGGAGTTGTGCCTGGCCGTGCAGTCATGAGTGAACAGGGAGTACAGGAGGGGGCTGAGCACGCACCCCTGAGGGGCCCCTGTGTTGAGGATCAATGTGGAGGATGTGTTGTTACCTACCCTTACTACCTGGGGGCGGCCCGTCAGGAAGACCATGATTCAGTTGCAGAGGGAGGTGTTTAGTCCCAGGGTCCTTAGCTTATTTATGAGCTTTGAGGGCACTATGGTGTTGAACGCTGAGCTGTAATCAATGAATAGCATTCTCACATAGCTGTTCCTTTTGCCAAGGTGGGAAAGGGCAGTATGGAGTGTAATAGAGATTGCATCATCTGTGGATCTGTTGGGGTGCTATGTAAATTGGACTGGGTCTAGGGTTTCTGGGATGATGGTGTTGATGTGAGCCATGACCAGCCTTTCAAAGCACTTCATGGATACAGACGTGAGTGCTACGGGTCGGTAGTCATTTAGGCAGGTTACCTTAGTGCTCTTGGGCAGAGGCACTATGGTGGTCTGCTTAAAACCTGTTGCTATTACAGACACGGACAGGGAGAGGTTGAAAATGTCAGTGAAGACACTTGCCAGTTGGTCAGTGCATGCTCACAGTACACGTCCTGATAATCCATCTGGCCCTGCAGCCTTGTGAACTTTGACCTGTCTAAAGGTGTTACTCACATCGGCTGCAGAAAGCGTGATCACACAGTCTTCCGGTAGAGCTGGTACCCTCATGCATGTTTCAGTGTTATTTGCCTCGAAGCGAGCATAGAAGTAGTTTAGCTCGTCCGGTAGGCTCATGTCACTGGGCAGCTCTCAGCTGTGCTTCCCTTTGTAGTCTGTAATGGTTTGCAGGCCCTGCCACATCCAACGAGCGTCAGAGCCGGTGTAGTATGATTCAATCTTAGTCCTGTATTGACGCTTTGCCTGTTTGATGGTTCGTCGGAGGGCATAGCGAGATTTCTAATAAGCTTCCGGGTTAGAGTCCTGCTCCTTGAAAGCAGCAGCTCTAGCCTTTAGCTCAGTGCAGATACTGCCTGTAATCCATGGCTTCTGGTTGGGGTATGTACGTACAGTTACTGTGGGGACGAGGTCATCGATGCACTTATTGATGAAGCCAATGACAGATGTGGTGTACTCCTCAATGCCATTGGAGGAATCCCGGAACATATTCCAGGCTGTGCTATTAAACAGTCCTGTAGCTTAACATCTGTTTCATCTGATCCCTTTTTATTGATCTAGTCACTGGTACTTCCTGCTTTAGTTTTTTCTTGTAAGCCGGAATCAAGAAGATGGAATTATGGTCAGATTTGCCAAATGGAGGGTGAGGGAGAGCTTTATATGCATCTCTGTGTGTGGAGTAAAGGTGGTCCAGAGTTTTTTTCCCCTCTGGTTGCACATTTAACATGCTGATAGAAAGGTTTCCAAAAGGGTTCTTTGGCTGTCCCCATAGGAGAACCGTTTTTGGTTCCAGGTAGAACTCTTTTGGGTTCTATGTAGAACCCTCTCTAGAAAGGCTCTTCGTGGAATACAAAACTGTTATACCTGGAACCATTCTTCAAATTGTTCTCCTATGGGGAAGGCCGAAGAACCCTTTTAGGTTCTAGATAGCACCTTTTTTTCTAAGCGTGTAGTAGCAATAGTGGTAGTAGTAGAAGACGTAGTAGTAGTAGTAGAAGTAGAAGTAGTAGTAGTAGTAGTAGAAGTAGTGGTAGTAGTGGTAGTAGTAGTAGTAGTAGTAGTAGTGGTAGTAGTAGAAGTAGTAGTTAGTAATAGTAGTAGTAGTAATAGTAGTAGTAGTAGTATTAGTAGTAGAAGCAGTAAAAGTAGTAGTTAGTAATAGTAGTAGTAGTAGTAGAAGACGTAGTAGTAGTAGTAGTAGTAGTAGTAGAAGTAGTGGTAGTAGTGGTAGTAGTAGTAGTAGAAGTAGTAGTAGTGGTAGTAGTAGAAGTAGTAGTTAGTAATAGTAGTAGTAGTAATAGTAGTAGTAGTAGTAGTAGTAGTAGTAGTAGAAGCAGTAAAAGTAGTAGTTAGTAATAGTAGTAGTAGTTAGTAATAGTAGTAGTAGTAGTAGTAGAAGAAGCAGTAAAAGTAGTAGTAGTAGTAGTAGAAGTAGTAGTAGTAGAAGCAGTAAAAGTAGTAGTTAGTAATAGTAGTAGTAGTAGTAGTAGAAACAGTAAAAGTAGTAGTTAGTAATAGTAGTAGTAGTAGTAGAAGTAGTAGAAGTAGTAGAAGTAGTAGTAGTAGTAGTAGTAGTAGTAGTAGTAGTAGAAGAAGCAGTTAAAGTAGTAGTAGTAGTAGTAGTAGTAGTAGTAGTAGTAGAAGTAGTAGTAGTAGAAGCAGTAAAAGTAGTAGTTAGTAATAGTAGTAGTAGTAGTAGTAGTAGTAGAAGCAGTAAAAGTAGTAGTTAGTAGTAGTAGTAGTAGTAGTAGTAGAAACAGTAAAAGTAGTAGTTAGTAATAGTAGTAGTAGTAGTAGTAGTAGTAGTAGTAGTAGAAGTAGTAGAAGTAGTAACATATATACATGATCAATTTTAAATCTTAGAAGCAAATATTAAAGACAACCAGAACCCACTGGATTCTCCAAATACATTGAATGAACTACAGGACAAAATACAAACCCTCCAACCCACAAAGGCCTGTGGTGTTGATGGTATCCTCAATTAAATAATTAAATATACAGACCAGAAATTCAAATAGGCTCTACTTAAACGGTTTAACATCATCCTCAACTCTGGCAACTTCACCAATATTTGGAACAAAGGACTGATCCCCCCCCAATTAACAAAAGTGGAGACAAATTCAACCCCAATAACTACTCTGGGATATGTGGGAAATCCTCTGCATAATCATTAACAGCAGACTCTTAGATTTCCTCAGTGAAAACAATGTTGTGAGCAAATGTTAAATGTACTTTTTACCAAATGACAATACTTCAGACCACGTATTCACCCTGCACACCCTAATTGACTGAAAAACAAACTGAAATAAAAACAAAGTCTTCTCATGCTTTGTTGATTCCTGAATAAGCTTTTGACTCAAGTTGGCATGAGGGTCTGCTATACCAATTGATGGAAAGCGGTGTTGGGGGAAAAACATACAACATTATAAAATCCATGAACACAAACAATAAGTGTGCAGTTAAAATTGACAAAAAACACAGATTTCTTTCCACGGTGTCATGGGGTGAGATGCAGAGATGCAGCTTGAGCCCCACCCTCTTCAACATAAACATGAATTGGCGAGGGCACTAGAACAGTCTGCATCACCCAGCCTCATCCTACTAGAATCTGAAGTCAAATGTCTACAGTTTGCTGATGATCTGGTGCTTTTGTCCCCAACCAAGGAGGGCCTGGAGCAACACCTAGATCTTCTGTACAGATTCTGTCAGACCTGGGCCCTGACAGACCTGGGCCCTGACAGACCTGGGCCCTGACAGACCTGGGCCATGACAGACCTGAGCCCTGACAGACCTGGGCCCTGACAGTAAATCTCAGTAAGACAAAAATAGTGTTCCAAAAAAGATCCAGTTGCAAGGACCAGAAATACAAATTCCATCTAGACACCATTGCCCTGGAACACAAAAACAAAACGATACATAACTTGAATTGAGAGACAAGGCAAGAAGGGCCTTCTATGCCATCAAAAGGAACATCAAATTCGGCATCCCAAATAGGATCTGACAAACAATACTTGAATAATTGAATTAAAAAATAAATATTGAAAATAATACTGTACATATATTTAAATATATATATATATACAGTATATGAGGGATTGGAAATAATGCAGACAATTACATTGATAGAACCCACAATCTGCAATAATAAAGCTGATCTACCCCCGAAAACATATTTATTCAGTTATAGAACCCATTGGCCTCTATGGTTGTGTGGGATCCGCTTACCAAATTGGTTAATTCACAAAATGGGACAAACACCAAATTGAGACTCTGCATGTAGAATTCTGCAGAAACATCCGCCTTATACAATGTAAAACACCAAATAAGGTATGCAGAGCAGAATTAGGATGACACCTGCTAATTATCCAAATCCAAAAAAGAGACGTTAATTAATACAACCACTTAAAAAGGAAGTGATTCCCAAACCTTTCATAACAAAGCCATCACCTACAGAGAGATGAGCCTAGAGAAGAGTCCGGCTCTGTTCACAATTAGACCCAACCAAATCATGAGAAAACAAAAATATAATTACTTGACACATTGGAAAGAATTACCAAAAAACATAGCAAACTAGAATGCTATTTGGCCCTACACCGAGAGTACACAGTGGCAGAATACCTGACCACTGTGGCTGACCCAAACTTAAGGAAAGCTTTGACTATGTACAGACTCAGTGAGCATAGCCTTGCTATTGAGAAAGGCCGCTGTAGGCAGGCCTGGCTCTCAAGAGAAGACAGGCTATGTGCTCACTGCCCAAAAAATGAGGTGGAAACTGAGCTGCACTTCCTAACCTCCTACCAAATGTATGACCATATTTGAGACATATTTTCCTCAGATTACACAGACCCACAACAAATTTGAAAAACAAATCAAATTTTGATAAACTCCCATATCTCCTGGGTGAAATACCAGTGTGACATCACAGCAGCAAGATGTGTGACCTGTTGCCACAAGAAAAGGTCAACCAGTGAAGAACAAACACCATTATAAATACAACCCACATTTATGTTTATTTATTTCCCTTTTGTACTTTAACTATTTGCACATTTGTACCACACTGTAGGCTACATAACCATAATATGTCTCTATTATTTTGATATTTTTTATTTTGATAAATTTGAGTGTAATGTTTACTGTAAAAATTGTATTGTTTATTTCACTTTTGTTGATTGATTGCCAATAAAGCCCTTTGAATTGAGTTTAATTAAATTGACAGAGACGGACAGACAGAGAGAGAGAGAGAGAGAGAGAGAGAGAGAGAGAGAGAGAGAGAGAGAGAGAGAGAGAGAGAGATGTGCAAACAAATGAAGCCAGTAGGCCTACTTGACTATGTATCAGTCCAGAGTCTTGTCATTTCTGCTTAGAAAGAACATTGTGTGGGGGGGAATTGTGTGTGTGTGTGGCGGGGGGTGCAACACTTTTCATCGTGCTGTTTATTTAATTTGATTGGTCTTTATTAAATATAAACAGATATTCGATTACAGCACAAGTCATGCGCTATATGCTCTACTGAAGGCATGCCTACATGTATGAGAGAGTGCCGTAGTTCCACTGGACATCCAGAAGATGGCGACAGCGCATCGCATGGAGAAAGAACCTCCTTCATGTTTAAAAAGTTAAGAGGATGACTTCGAAGTTTCAATACGTTTTTATCGGTCAAGGTAAGCATGGCACGGTGACCATGGCGGTAACATAGGTAATTGTATAGGATAAGCTAACTCATAATTTTCCAGAAAGTGACATAGGGTGGAGAGTGTTAGCTTCTTATCGAATATCTCATATATAAAATAGGCTACACTTTGGTAAACTAGCACCCGTAAGATAACTTATAACATAGGCGGTTAACAGTCCTATACTGTAATTTAGTAACCTAAAACTTTGGTTCGTAGTGTAGTTTCGCGGGCAGCTATCTAAACTTATCATGGTCGAATTACCGGCCTGGGTGCTAGACCGCCTGGTGTCTAGCACCCAGACAGTCTCACTCATCTGTCATATTAAAAACTGCTCTGCACCCTATGGCACAATGTGCAGAATTGCAGGAAATTAACTCTAAAACAGCTAATTGTCCTCTCGGCACAATGAGATGAATTGCATAAAATGACAATTGCACAATTATTCTCTCCCCATGGCAAAATGTGTAGAATTGCAGCAAGCTTTATTTAAAACTGCAGAATTGCACGAAATTAACTCTAAAACTTTAAAAATGCAGCAATGTCGTACGGATGTTGGTATGCAGACTCGCGAACTCCTATGAGAAGTTCAGGTTTTTGGTGGCCCCCACCCCCATCAAAATTGCCCATCCCTGCTCCAGGGGATCAAGGGATTACAGGAGTGTCAATCTAAATCACCCAGTCCTTCCACTCTTCACTGACCGGATGACCGCACCTCTACTCGCGGAGATATGGACCTAATAATTTAACAAGTCGCTATTGGATTTTTATCGGCATTATCAGTTTGATTTGCAGGTAAGTTGACTTTATTTTTGTATTTGTGTGTCTGAGGCACATCGAGTTGCAAATGTGAGTGTTCTCTGACTTACGTTTGTGGCTGCCAATATTATGGAGGGACCCTTCGGACACAGCTTGCTGCGTGGCCGTTGTCTGATCTGCATAAGTAATGTATTAGGATAGTGTTGTTACATTGTTGTAACACATGTTGTTACAATGTACCAAGAGTTTCAGTCTGAAGAACCGACAATAAACATTAGGGGACAAAATAGGTTATTTGAAATCTGACGTTACAGCTATTATATTTAACAGCCCATTTAAATTATATTCAAAAAGTATAACAAGAGGCACAACTAGTCTACACGTGTTCCATAGAGAATATAATATGAGATTTACAGAAGTATATATTGACACTCTCATATGGTATATTCATGTTTTGAATTTCACCGTTTTGAGTTTCAATGTTTTGTGTATCAATGTTTTTTGAGTGTTAATGTTTTGAGTTTCAATGTTTTGTGTATCAATGTTTTGTGTATCAATGTTTTTTAAGTGTTAATGTTTTGAGTGTTAATGTTTTGAGTTTCAATGTTTTGATTTTCAATGTTTTGAGTGTTAATGTTTTGAGTTTCAATGTTTTGTGTATCAATGTTTTTAAGTGTTAATGTTTTGAGTTTCAATGTTTTGTGTATCAATGTTTTGTGTATCAATGTTTTTTGCGTGTTAATGTTTTGAGTGTTAATGTTTTGAGTTTCAATGTTTTGAGTTTCAATGTTTTTTGAGTGTTAATGTTTTGAGTTTCAATGTTTGAGCCTTTAGTTTCTTTTTTTTATGAGTAAAATGCAGAGGTGTTTTTAGGATTGTAGCCTCCAATAATCTCCACAGTCACGAGGAGTTGAATATCTGATCCTTACTTATGTTACTTAATTAGCAAGTAGACCTAAGAATTAGGAAGCAAGTAAAATAAGTAAGCAGAAATGATTGAAATGCATGTCTGATAGCCTATGTTGCACATTTATCTTCTGAATCCTGCTAGTAGGATATAGTCACTAA
>NC_068449.1:13138657-13166157 GCF_023373465.1 Oncorhynchus keta | reverse complement strand
AGGTCTAATATAATATTTACAGTAACAAGTAGATGAGGACTATATTAGAATATTTACAGTGACAAGGAGATGAGGTCTATTATAATATTTACAGTAACAATGAGATGAGGACTAATACAATATTTACAGTGACAAGGAGATGAGGTCTATTAGAATATTTACAGTAACAAGGATATGAGGACGAATACAATATTTACAGTGACAAGGAGATGAGGATTACATTAGAATATTTACAGTGACAAGGAGTTGAGGATTACATTAAAATATTTACAGTAACAAGGAGATGACAAGGAGATGACTATTATAATATTTACAGTGACAAGGAGATGAGGTCTAATACAATATTTACAGTGACAAGGAGATGAGGTCTACATTATAATATTTACAGTAACAAGGAGATGAGGTCTAATATAATATTTACAGTAACAGGAGATGAGATGAGGTGGCGCTTGTACGCCAGGGTAGTGGGTTCGATTCCCGGGACCACCCATATAGAATTTGCACACATGACTGTAAGGAGATAAAAGGACTAAACATATATATATATATATATATATATATATATATATATAATATAATATTTACAGTGACAAGGAGATGAGGTCTAATATAATATTTACAGTAACAAGGAGATGAGGTATACATTAAAATATTTACAGTAACAAGGAGATGAGGTCTAATATAATATTTACAGTGAGGAGGAGATGAGGTCTAATATAATATTTACAGTAACAAGGAGATGAGGTCCAATACAGCCAGTCCAGTAAAAAGGAGTTGAGGTCTAATAAAAAACTTTACAGTGACAAGGAGATGAGGTCTATTATAATATTTACAGTAACAAGGAGATGAGGACTAATACAATATTTACAGTGACAAGGAGATGAGGTCTACATTAGAATATTTACAGTAACAAGGAGATGAGGTCTAATATAATATTTACAGTGACAAGGAGATGAGGGATTAGGAGTTAGGTCTAATATTTACAGTGAAAGGAGATGAGGTCAATACAGCCATGTCCAGTCAAGGAGATGAGGTCTAATAAAAAACTTTACAGTGACAAGGAGATGAGGTCTATTATAATATTTACAGTAACAAGGAGATGAGGACTAATATAATATTTACAGTTACAAGGAGATGAGGTCTACATTAGAATATTTACAGTGACAAGGAGATGAGGTCTAATAGTCCATTTAAAAAGGAGTTGAGGTCTAATATAATATTTACAGTGACAAGGAGATGAGGTCTAATATAATATTTACAGTAACAAGGAGATGAGGTCTAATATAATATTTACAGTGACAAGGAGATGAGGTCTAATATAATATTTACAGTAACAAGGAGATGAGGTATACATTAAAATATTTACAGTAACAAGGAGATGAGGTCTAATATAATATTTACAGTGACAAGGAGATGAGGTCTAATATAATATTTACAGTAACAAGGAGATGAGGTCTAATATAATATTTACAGTAACAAGGAGATGAGGTCTAATATAATATTTACAGTGACAAGGAGATGAGGTCTAATATAATATTTACAGTGACAAGGAGATGAGGTCTAATATAATATTTACAGTAACAAGGAGATGAGGTCTAATACAATATTTACAGTGACAAGGAGATGAGGTCTACATTAGAATATTTACAGTAACAAGGAGATGAGGTCCAATACAGCCAGTCCAGTAAAAAGGAGTGAGGTCTGTTTTTTCACCTTGCTGGGAAGGGAACCATCCAGTAACCAGAGACTATTAGGTGCAAAAGAAAGTAAGATGCTTGTATTGTTCTCTCTGGATTAGACATACTGGTCTGGGGGGTTATGGCTTGACTCTTGGATCGCTGTTAAAGACTGGTTTGTGTTTGATGGTTTTGATTATTTGGTGGGTCACAAAGATATTTTACACCCCACTTTAATATAGTCTGTGTCACAGACAGCCTTGATGACACAGACCCAGACAGCCTACATGACACAGACCCAGACAGCCTAGATGACACAGACTCAGACAGCCTAGATGACACAGACCCAGACAGCCTAGATGACACAGACCCAGACAGCCTACATGACACAGACCCAGAAAGGGGGAGAAAGAGAGAGACAGTTTGAGTCTGAGAGAGCGAAAGGGGGAGAGAAAGAGACAGTTTGAGTCTGAGAGAGCGAAAGGGAGAGAGAAAGAGACAGTTTGAGTCTGAGAGAGCGAAAGGGGGAGAGAGAGAGACAGTTTGAGTCTGAGAGAGGGAAAGGGGGAGAGAAAGAGACAGTTTGAGTCTGAGAGAGCGAAAGGGAGAGAGAAAGAGACAGTTTGAGTCTGAGAGAGCGAAAGGGAGAGAGAAAGAGACAGTTTGAGTCTGAGAGAGCGAAAGGGGGAGAGAAAGAGACAGTTTGAGTCTGAGAGAGCGAAAGGGGGAGAGAGAGAGACAGTTTGAGTCTGAGAGAGGGAAAGGGGGAGAAACAGAGAGACAGTTTGAGTCTGAGAGAGGGAAAGGGAGAGAAAGAGAGAGACAGTTTGAGTCTGAGAGAGGGAAAGGGAGAGAAAGAGAGAGACAGTTTGAGTCTGAGAGAGGGAAAGGGCGAGAAAGAGAGAGACAGTTTGAGTCTGAGAGAGGGAAAGGGAGAGAAAGAGAGAGACAGTTTGAGTCTGAGAGAGGGAAAGGGAGAGAGAGAGAGAGAACAAAGAATCATTGTAACAATTTAGGACTAATGAGATGTAGCAAAGATTCCATTACATGGCACTTACATAGTATATACAATTACATTTTTGTTTATTTGAGAAAGATACTTAAGAGCGACACTGTGTACCATTTCAAGGAAGTTCAGAGAGCTGCCTCAGAGTTTTTTTCCGGGAACAGCCTCTATTCCATATTCCTTGTCTTATATTCCCTATTCCACATCCCTATCCCTCCTGGGCAGCTTGTGTCCCTGGATGGGCACATTGATCCAAGAAGCTATTGAGGAAACAGTGAAAGAACATGTTTGTTTAGGGTCAGTAATGTTGTAGCATCTGCTAAACTGGATTCCCATCTCACGAGGGGTTGGCCTCAGAGTATTCAGCTCCGTTTCAAAGAGCTGCCTGCTGCCATATTCACCAGCTGACACTGACACAAAAATAAATAAAAAGCACACACACACTGTGCACATACGTGCGCACACAACACACACACACACATACACTGAAATACACACACACACACAAAGAACAAACAAACATTTCCTAGCTCATGCCTTGAGATGGAGGAGCTCTGAATGCATCTGGCTGTGCCTGTAATGTGAACCTTTAGTAGGTTAGGACTGTGTGTGTGTGTGTGTGTGTGTGTGTGTGTGTGTGTGTGTGTGTGTGTGTGTGTGTGTGTGTGTGTGTGTGTGTGTGTGTGTGTGTGTGTGTGTGTGTGTGTGTGTGTGTGTGTGTGTGTGTGTGTGTGTGTGTGTGTGTGTTTGTGTGCGTGCGTGCGTGCGGGCGTGCGTGATGTTAGCATTTGATATCATACACCCAAGACATGCTAACCTCTCACCATTACAGTAACAGAGGATGTTAGCATTTGTTAGCATTTGATATCATACCCCCAAGACATGCTAACCTCTCACCATTACAATAACTGAGGAGGTTAGCATTTGATATCATACCCCCAAGACATACTATCCTCTCACCATTACAATAACAGAGGATGTTAGCATTTGATATCATACCCCCAAGACATGCTATACAATTCAATTCAATTCAAGGGCTTTATTGGCATGGGAAACATGTGTTAACATTGCCAAAGCAAGTGAGGTAGATAATATATAAAGTGAATATATAAAGTGAAATAAACAATAACATTAACAGTAAACATCACACATACAGAAGATACAAAACAATAAAGACATTACAAATGTCATATTATATATATACAGTGTTTTAACAATGTACAAATGGTAAAGGACACAAGATAAAATAAATAAGCATAGATATGGGTTGTATTTACAATGGTGTTAGTTCTTCACTGGTTGCCCTTTTCTCTTGGCAACAGGTCACAAATCTTGCTGCTGTGATAGCGCACTGTGGAATTTCACCCAGTAGATATGGGAGTTTTTCAAAATTGGATTTGTTTTCGAATTCTTTGTGGATCTGTGTAATCTGAGGGAAATATGTCTCTCTAATATGGTCATACATTGGGCAGGAAGTTAGGAAGTGCAGCTCAGTTTCCACCTCATTTTGTGGGCAGTGAGCACATAGCCTGTCTTCTCTTGAGAGCCATGTCTGCCTACGGCGGCCTTTCTCAATAGCAAGGCTATGCTCACTGAGTCTGTACATAGTCAAAGCTTTCCTTAAGTTTGGGTCAGTCACAGTGGTCAGGTATTCTGCCCCTGTGTACTCTCTGTGTAGGGCCAAATAGCATTCTAGTTTGCTTGTTTTTTTTGTTAATTCTTTCCAATGTGTCAAGTAATTCTCTTTTTGTTTTCTCATGATTTGGTTGGGTCTAATTGTGCTTGCTTAGGGGACTCTTCTCCAGGTTCATCTCTCTGTAGGTGATGGCTTTGTTGTGGAAGGTTTGGGAATCGCTTCCTTTTAGGTGGTTATAGAATTTAATTCTCTGTCACACGCGGTCCCCCTCAACCTCTCCTCCGTCCCCCTCACCCTCTCCTCCATCCCCGTCAACCTCTCCTCCACCAGCAGTCTGATACTATCCTCTAGTGCTCTGTTCTGCTCCTCTTTCTCCTGTTGTAGTTGTCTCACCACTGTCCAGATTGCAGATATGTCTCTGTCCACCTCCAGCTCTCCGGGTCTGGTTAAGGGGGTGTTGTTGTGCTGGACTGTTGTCTGGGTCTGTGCTGACTGAAGAGTAATCACCTGCTGTTCCAGCTCCACCTGCCTCACCTCCAGCTGGGTGAATTTGTCCTTCATTTCAATGAGGGAGTGGTAATCTGTGCTGGGAGGTTGACTCTCCGCTGGGGGTTGCTCGTCTGTGGGGTTACATAATAAAGAGGTCTGGTCTGACCCGCTCGGTGTGGGGGTATCTTTATCAAGGGAGAGCTTCTCCTGCTGGGCTAATTCTTTGATTAGCTGAAAGTCCAGCTGAAACTGTTTGGGGTTACCCTGTACCATTACTGTTCCGGACTTATAGATATTTATATTACCTGACTCAGAGTCCTCGTTATCAAGTATTATGAGTTTCCACCCCTCATTAACCCCCCCTCTCTTAACAAAGGGGTAGTGTGCTAATATAGCACTGTGCCATGCCAGGGGATGGTTTGTGTGGAAGATAAGGTTGCTGATGTTCCCATTTTTGTAATAGTCAGCAAAAAGTGTCTCTTGATTTTCCATAAGGAGCTTCATTTTGTAATCTTTTCTTGCCTTATCATTCTTTACATGCAAAGGGTACTGTATTTTAATTACCTCTGAACAGCGGGAGGGAGCTTCTAAGGCCTCTCCATTTGGTTGGGGTAGACTGTGTGACTCTCCTGCCATTGTTGGGCTAATGGGCTTTGACACCTCTCACTTGACACGTCAGTGCTCGTTGAAGCTGTATCAAGCTTGGCAGAATTATGTTAGAATTCAGTCCTTATAAAGTAATGTTGTGTATTTTTCTTCTTGGCTTTTGGAGATAAAATATAGTTTCAGACTTAACATTACTCGGGCGGCAGCGTAGCCGAGTGGTTAGAGTGATGGACTAGTAACTGGAAGGTTGCGAGTTCAAACCCCCAAGCTGACAAGGTACAAATCTGTTGTTCTGCCCCTGAACAGGCAGTTAACCCACTGTTCCCAGGCCGTCATTGAAAATAAGAATATGTTCTTAACTGACTTGCCTGGTTAAATAAAGGTAAAATAAAAATAAATAAATAAACTCACTCAGTTCCAGGTTGGATGGTGTTTTCAGGTTTCTGTTGTTTTCCAGAGAATTTGCTGTATAGAGTAATAAATCTTGGTAGTTGTGAACCTTCCAGGTGATTCCGTAATTCCGTCCAAAATCAGGTTGTAGGTTTTAAGTTTTGATTTGAAGTAGAGGTTATGTTGTAGAGGGTAGAATCCAGTATGTGTTCCTGACAAAAAATCCAAGTTTATCTAACTCCTAATCTATCTTTTTTAAAGAAAATGCTCATCTGATCGCTCATCTGATCGTGACCTCTCTCTCTCTCTCTCTCTCTCGCTCTCTCTCTATCCTATCACCATTACAATAACAGAGGATGTTAGCATTTCATATCATACCCCCAAGACATGCTAACCTCTCACCATTACAATAACAGAGGACGTTAGCATTCTTAAAGGGGTATGATATTTGCTAAACTTAATTGGTAATAATGCCTAAACCTTAACTTAACCATTAGGTAATAATGCCTAAACCTTAACTTAACCATTAGGTAATAATGCCTAAACCTTAACTTAACCATTAGGTAATGCCTAAACTTAACTGTCCAGTTGTTTCTTTTGTAACCGTAACCCTTTCCCAAACTTAACCGTTGAAATGTAACGTTTGTAGAACTTAGAAATTTTACGTTTGGAGAAACATCAACGAACGTCAAAATCTGAAGTCAAATCGGTAAAACCGTGAGATCTTGTTAGCATGTGTTTGTGTGTGTGCACGTGAATGTGTGTGTGTGTAATTTAGGCCCTGCTCTTATAGATGGATAAAAGCCTATAATGTTCTTCTTCTGCACCTCCCTTCTACTCTTTAGAAGGCCAGTGTCTGCTTGTTAGGGTGAGAACACACACAGGACAGAGATCCCACACTGACACAGGACAGAGATCCCACACTGACACAGGACAGAGATCCCCACACTGACACAGGACAGAGATCCCACACTGACACAGGACAGAGATCCCACACTGACACAGGACAGAGATCCCACACTGACACAGGACAGAGATCCCACACTGACACAGGACAGAGATCCCACACTGACACAGGACAGAGATCCCACACTGACACAGGACAGAGATCCCCACACTGACACAGGACAGAGATCCCACACTGACACAGGACAGAGATCCCACACTGACACAGGACAGAGATCCCACACTGACACAGGACAGAGATCCCACACTAACACAGGACAGAGATCCCACACTGACACAGTCTACTTTCATCTATCAGATGTATTCTTACCAGGAAGTCCCATTGATGGCATCAAAGACTTTTTTTCCAAGGAAGATCGTTCCCCATATGTACACTCTTAGACAAAGGAGTTCCCAAAGAATTGCTCGGCAGTCGCCATAGGATAACCATTACTGGTTCCAGGGGGAACCCTTTTAGGGTTCAGGTAGAACCCTTTTGGGTTCCATGTAGAACCCTCTGGGGAACCCAAAAGAGAATCGGAGAACCCCTTGAAGAACCCTTTTTGGTTCCAGGTAGAACCCTCTAAATGGAACTCAAAAGGGTTCTACTTGGAACCAAAAATGGTTATCCTATGGGGAAAACCAAAGAACCCCTTTGGAACCTTTTTTTCTAAGAGTGTAAAACATTTGGGGAATATGTCAACAATGGACTAATGAAACAAATACCAAAAGATAGTTTTTGAGTGGGATTTTCCTTTAAGAGTGCTATCCATGTTTTAACTGACTATTTTAATCAAATGTACCATAAAATATGCTTATGATAGACAGCATCTCCACTCTGTGATGTGTAATGTGAGGTTGAGATCGGTAGAAAAGCTGCATTTTAAGCGCTGTTTGACAAGGGGTTGTAGAGGCTCTTGAATACAAGACTGAAATGTGTGTGTGAGAGAGAGAAGGGTCATAAATACAACATGCTCTCACCAGTCTCACTGCAAAATTAGACTTTCCTCCACGTTTCCCCAAACATCCAATTCATAAATTGCTCTAAACATCACATTTCAAAGTTTTTGACATCCTGCGTTGACTCCTCCTTTCAGTATTGTTCTATTTCTCCAAACATCAAATTCAGAAGGTTAAAGAGTTAAGGTTTGGGATAGGGTTAAAACATTAAGTTTAGTCACTCATTCTGAATGATTAAGATAAGGGTTAAGGTTTGGGATAGGGTTAAAACATTAAGTTTCGTCACTCATTCTGAATGATTAAGATAAGGGTTAAGGTTTGGGATAGGTTTGAAACAGAAACTATTTTACAAGTGTCCCCCACTGGGATCGAACACATAACCTTCTGATCCAGAATCATGGGATTAGACCCATCCTTCACTCCATCGCCCTAGCAAAACCCAAGCCTACTTAATGGTAATAGCATACACTGTTGACCCTAGCAGATCCTTTGAAAGCATTTCCCAACGTCCTCAGGACATGGATAGATGTTCAATTTTGAAGTCACTCTTGAGCAATCTGCCTGTATAAACAGGCGCAATAGTGCTACTGCTCTCCGTGGGGGAAAGAAAGAGGAGGAAGAAAGGGAGGAGATGGAGAGGAGGGGAGGGAAAGATGAAAGATGAAAGAAACTGCTACCTCCCTGTCAGGGGTTGAGGCGAGGGGGAGTGAGGGGCTATTTAAGGCCCCAAAGCGCCATCAGTCCACCTCTCCTTTTATCTCCTGCCCTCCCTCTCCTTTCCTATCTTTCTCTCCTTTTGAAAACCCTCCATTCAGTGAAGTTAGAGGTGTGATGATGACTTCTTGCTCTGGTCATTTCACTGTTTTGTCTTCCTTCTCTTCTTTTCCTCATAAACTGGCCCAGTGTATTAAACCTCACCAGAAAGTAGCATTACACATATGTGTGTAAACAGTATGTGTGTGTGTGTGTGTGTGTGTGTGTGTGTGTGTGTGTGTGTGTGTGTGTGTGTGTGTGTGTGTGTGTGTGTGTGTGTGTGTGTGTGTGTGTGTGTGTGTGTGTGTGTGTGTGTGTGTGTGTGTGTGTACGTGTGTGTGTCTTTCACCTTGTGCTTTCCCCACAGCTCTGACTGTACCACAGATAGAACAACGAGACAGATATTTTACCGGATGTATAAATGTGAAGCATCCGCTTAGCTTTTCCACTCACTACCAAATATGGTAGTGAGAGGAAGCCCTCTGGCCTGCAGTGGGAGAAGATGGAATGAGGTCAATTTTGGCCGACGTTCTACACATTTTCTGATCGATGAAACATTTGATCTCAATACAGTTTTCTGTTCCCAAAACTAGAATTTGTTATGAACAGAGTGGACAAGGTTTTGTAGACTTCACCCTTTGCAAAAGTTATTTTTAAATCGAGTTGTTTAGAAGGAGTGCAAGGGCGAATTGAGTTATTGCACACGTGCACTTCACAGAGGAGGTGTTCCCGAATGGAAATATGCAGATGTCAGCTCGAACTCGCCAATAGGATCTCGCTAGCTCGTGCTTGGCTCTGCCCACTTCCTTGCTTCTTCTGCCCACCATTGGAAATGATAGGCTGTGGTCTATCTTGGTTTAGTTATAGAAATCTTTGACTGCACTGTATCTTAGATTAATTCAGACTGTTTTGAGGAAGTGTATACTGGCTACGGCATCTCAAAATGGACAACCAGTACGATTTCCTATTTTTTCTTGTTTTTCAAGCAAAGGTTTTTTAAGGGAGTATGCGAGCACACTCTTTCGGTTCGTATAGCCAAACCGAAGCATGCTGACGCCTTTAGTATGTATAGAAAATGTGGTAGTGACTGTATACACTGCCTCTGGAAAGTATTCAGACCCCTTGTCTGTTTCCACATTTAGTTAGGTTACAGCCTTATTCTAAAATGGATTAAATGCTTTTTTCCCCCCTCATCAATCAACACATAATACCCCATAATGACAAATAATGACATTAAATAGTACCAGCAAAACACCAGTCTCAACGTCAACAGTGAAGAGGCGACTCCGGGAGTTGCAAAAAAAGAGACATATCTCAGACTGGCCAATAAAAAGAAAAGATTAAGTTGGGCAAAAGAACACAGACACTAGTCTGAACACAGACACTACTGCCTAGAACTGCCTAGAAGGCCAGCATCCCTGTGTCGCCCCTTCACTGTTTACAACATTAACAATGTATTAACACTGTATTTCTGATCAATTCTATTTGATTTTTATGGACATAAAAATGTGCCTTTCTTTTAAAAACAAGGACATTTCTAAGTGAACCCAAACTTTTGAACGTTAGTGTAGGTATTTCTCTGGTCCAGATGGGACAGGGCAGTGTGCAGTGGGATGGCGATTGCATCGTCTGTGGAACTGTTAGGGCGGTATGCAAACTGAGATCTTTCCGATAGATAAGGTCTAAACCAGGCCAGAACTTGTCCATGTAGACCAATTTGGGTTTCCAATCTCTCCAAAAGAATGTGGTGATCGATAGTATCAAAAGCAGCACTAAGGTCTAGGAGCACGGCTTTATTACTACCACATTTAGTGAGTTTGGTACACATCCGGTGGATAGAGAGCCGTTTATTATGTTCAACATAGGAGGGCCAAGCACAGGAAGCAGCTCTTTCAGTAGTTTAGTTGGAATTGGGTCCAGTATGCAGCTCGAAGGTTTAGAGGCCATGATTATTTCCATCATTGTGTCAAGAGATATAGTACTAAAATACTTGAGTGTCTCTCTTGATCCTAGGTCCTGGCAGAGGACAACTGAGCTTTGGAGGAATACGCAGATTTAATGATCATGATCTTTTCCTCAAAGAAGTTCATGAA
This sequence comes from Oncorhynchus keta, assembly GCF_023373465.1. NCBI lineage: Eukaryota > Metazoa > Chordata > Actinopteri > Salmoniformes > Salmonidae > Oncorhynchus > Oncorhynchus keta. The sequence goes on along the minus strand of NC_068449.1, from coordinate 13,155,603 downwards.
TTTATTACTGCTGAAGTGAAAGCCATCCTCTCTTGGGGAATGCTGCTTTTTAGTTAGCGTTGCGACAGTATCAAAAATACATTATGTATTGGTCTTATTGTCCTTGACTAAGTTGGAAAAATATGATGATCGAGCAGCAGTGAGGGCTCTTCGATACTGCCGCCATTTCCGTTCCAATTTTCTGGAAGCTTGCTTCCATGATCCTTGACTAGTCTCTCAAAGCACCTCATGATGACAGAAGTAGTCATTTAGTTCAGTTATCTTTCCTTCTTGGGTACAGGAAAATTGGTAGCCATCTTGAAGCATGTGGGGACAGCAGACTGGGATAAGAATTGATTGAATATGTCCGTAAACACACCAGCCAGCTGGTCTGCGCATGGTCTGAGGACGCCACTAGGAATTCCGTCTGGGCCAGCAGCCTTGGGAGGGTTAACACGTTTAAATGTTTTACTCATGTTGGCCACAGAGAAGGAGAGGGGGTGGCTCAGTTCTTGTTAGTGGGCCGCGATGTTGGCACTGTATTATCCTCAAGTGGGCAAAGAAGGTGTTTAGTTTGTCTGGAAGCGTGACATCGGTGTCCATGATGTGGCTAGTTTTCTTTTTGTAGTCCATGATCTCCTGTAGACCCTGCCACATACGTCTCGTGTCTGAGCCTTTGAATTGCGACTCCACTTTGTCCCTTCGCTTTTCGCTTGTTTGATTGCCTTGCGGAGGTAATGACTACACTGTTTATATTCAGCCATATTCCCAGATCTCCTTCCATTGTTAACTTCTTATGTGCAAGTGGGATGGTAGCTTCCCACCTGGCCAACATCCGGTGAAATTGCAGAGAGCGAAATTCAAACTACAGAATTATCAATATTTAACTTTCATAAAATCACAAATGTAATACATCAAAATAAAGCTTAGCTTCTTGATAATCCAGCCGCTATGTGTCAAATTTCAAAAAGGCTTTACGGCGAAAGCACACCATGTGATTATCTGAGGACAGCACCCCGCATACAAAACCATGAAAAACATATTTCAACCAGGCAGGAAAGTCGGAAATAGCAAAATGCCTTATCTTTGATGATCTTCTTCTGTTGGCACTCTAAAAGGTCCCTGTTACATCAAAAATGGTCCCTTTGTTCGATAATGTCCTTCTTTATATCCATAAAAACTCAGTTTGGCTGGCGCGCTTCAGTCAATAATCCACCCAGTTTCCCTCCATCAAAATTCATACAAAATGAATCCCAAACATTACTAATAAACTTTTCCAAACAAGTCAAACAATGTTTATAATCAAACCTTAGGTACCCTAATACGTAAATAAACTATACAAGATGGAGAATCGTTATTGTCTTCACCGGAGAAAAATACCATAGAATGGGCTCTTATTCACGAGCTTGGAAATACTACAGCCAAAATGGGAGCCACCTAGAAAAACTACAATTTACAGGCCATTTTTCTAAAAACCAGCCTGATACTCTTTCTAAAGACTGTTGACATCTAGTGGAAGCCCTGGGAACTGCAATCTGGGAGGACTTCACCTTATAATAAAAGTGGCAGCCATTGAAAATAGTGGTAGACTGAATTTTTTGGGGTGGGATGGTTTGTCCTCAGGGTTTCGCCTGCCATATCAGTTATGTTATACTCACATACATTATTTTAACAGTTTTAGAAACTTTTGAGTGTTTTCTATCCAAACCTACCAATTATATGCATATCAGTATACTCGGGAGCACCTCCAGTGCTGTGTAAGGGCTATTTGACCAAGAATGAGATTGATGGAGTGCTGTATCAGATGACCTGGCATCCACAATCACCCAACCTCAACCCAATTCAGATGGTTTAGGATGAGTTGGACCACAGAGGGAAGGAAAAGCAGCCAACAAGTGCTCAGCATATGCGGGAACTCCCTTTCAACTCTGTTGGAAAACCATTCCAGGTGAAGCTGGTTGAGGAAAAGTGTGCAAAGCTGTCATCAATACAAAGGGTGACTACTTTAAAGAATCTCAAATATAAAACATATTTTGATTTGTTTAACAATTTGTTGTTTACTACATGATTCCATATGTGTTATGTCATAGTTGTGATGTCTTCAGTATTATTCTACAATGTAGAAAATAGTAAAAAGTTAAGAAAAACCCTTGAATGAGTGTGGTGTGTCCATACCTTTGACTGGTACTGTATGTTAACATGGGCTATTTTTAGAACTTTTCTTCCGGGATGCTTACTTGTTTTTATTAATTTACTGAGAAGCTTCGAAGAAGTAGAAATGCTTATGTTATTTATGTTAGAGCAGGGTGAGCTGCACACAATAGCTGTAGGATCAGCAGAGGCATTAAGTGCAGTTAGAGGGACATAAATTAGTTTACTTACATTGTGTCTACCAATGCCCCAGGTGTATTGTACATTTGTTGTAGCATTATGATGACTCTGCAACACAATGGTAGGGATTAACTGAGCTGGGCTTGGGTCATTGATAAGTTATTGTCTCAACGCAGCCTTATAATGCTGTGAAAAGAGAGTTTGGAGAGTTTGTATTTTGTCCTGTTGTTCATTCAATGTAATTGGAGAATCCAGTGTGTTCTGGTAGCCTTTAATAGTTGATTGTAAGATTTGTAATTGATCATGTACAGTGGGGAGAACAAGTATTTGATACACTGCCGATTTTGCAGGTTTTCCTACTTACAAAGCATGTAGAGGTCTGTAATTTTTATCATAGGTACACTTCAACTGTGAGAGACGGAATCTAAAACAAAAATCCAGAAAATCACATTGTATTATTTTTAAGTAATTAATTTGCATTTTATTCCATGACATAAGTATTTGATCACCTACCAACCAGTAAGAATTCCGGCTCTCACAGACCTGTTAGTTTTTCTTTAAGAAGCCCTCCTGTTCTCCACTCATTACCTGTATTAACTGCACCTGTTTGAACTCGTTACCTGTATAAAAGACACCTGTCCACACACTCAATCAAACAGACTCCAACCTCTCCACAATGGCCAAGACCAGAGAGCTGTGTAAGGACATCAGGGATAAGATTGTAGACCTGCACAAGGCTGGGATGGGCTATAGGACAATAGGCAAGCAGCTTGGTGAGAAGGCGACAATTGTTAGTGCAATTATTAGAAAATGGAAGAAGTTCAAGATGACGGTCAATCACCCTCGTTCTGGGGCTCCATGCATGATCTCACCTCGTGGGGCATCAATGATCATGAGGAAGGTGAGGGATCAGCCCAGAACTACACGGCAGCTCTCTTCAGGTCAATGACCTGAAGAGAGCTGGGACCACAGTCTCAAAGAAAACCATTAGTAACACACTACGCCGTCATGGATTAAAATCCTGCAGCGCATGCAAGGTCCCCCTGCTCAAGCCGGCGCATGTCCAGGCCCGTCTGAAGTTTGCCAATGACCATCTGGATGATCCAGAGGAGGAATGGGAGAAGGTCATGTGGTCTGATGAGACAAAAATAGAGCTTTTTGGTCTAAACTCCACTCGCCGTGTTTGGAGGAAGAAGAAGAATGAGTGGTGGAAACATCATTCTTTGGGGATGCTTTTCTGCAAAGGGGACAGGACGACTGCACCGTATTGAGGAAGGATGGGGCCATGTATCGCGAGATCTTGGCCAACAACCTCCTTCCCTCAGTAAGAGCATTGAAGATGGGTCGTGGCTGGGTCTTCCAGCATGACAACGACCCGAAACACACAGCCAGGACAACTAAGGAGTGGCTCCATAAGAAGCATCTCAAGGTCCTGGAGTGGCCTAGCCAGTCTCCAGACCTGAACCCAATAGAACATCTTTGGAGGGAGCTGAAAGTCAGTATTGCCCAGCGACAGCCCCGAAACCTGAAGGATCTGGAGAAGGTCTGTATGGAGGAGTGGGCCAAAATCCCTGCCGCAGTGTGTGCAAACCTGGTCAAGAACTACAGGAAACGTATGATCTCTGTAATTGCAAACAAAGGTTTCTGTACCAAATATGAGGTTCTGCTTTTCTGATGTATCAAATACTTATGTCATGCAATAAAATGCTAATTAATTACTTAAAAATCATACAATGTGATTTTCTGGATTTTTGTTTTAGATTCCATCTCTCACAGTTGAACTTCTTGTTCTCCCCACTGTATATTTGTTTGCTGTTTGTACATTGTTTTCAGTTAAAAAATATTGGAGAACTGGTTAATCCATCTTTCCATTTTGGATAGATAACTCTTCGTGTTGTTGTTTGTTTAGTGTTTTCCAATTTTCCCAGAAGCTGCTAGAGTCTATGGATTCTTCAATTACAGCTGATTTCTGACATGTTGTTCCTTGTTTTTCTGTAGTGTATTTCTGTGTTGTTTCATTGTATCACTATAGTGAAGGCGTAGCCTCATATTTTCTAGGTCTATATGTTTTTGGCTGGATAGGTTTCTCAATTTCTTCATAAAACCATTTGTCATTGTTGTTAATTTTCTTCGGTTTTCTGTTTTACATTTTTTGAGGTTAGAAGACTTGCTAACCAGTTTGCTGTGGCACACCAGCTGAAGTTCGCACCAATGTGGGCAGAAAAAAAAAATGCCAGCCTGGAGTGGTTTACAGGCTTCTTAAAGCGGCACCCAAAGCTGTCATTGAGAAAGCCAGAGGCAACTAGCCTTGCCAGGGCAAGTAGCTTCAACAGAGAAAATGTTAGTGCTTCCTTCAACAATGTAGCAGAAGTGCTACAGAGATATCAGTTTGGACCAGTAGACATATGGTTTGTCGATGAAACTGGGATGACCACTGTACATAAAAATGACAAAGTGGTAGGCAGACATGGATTCAAAGTAGGTAGGGTCACTGACCTCTGCTGAAAGGGGAACCCTTGTCACACTGGCCTGTGCCGTCTCAGCCACAGGGAATAGTATACCTCCATATTTTATATTCCCCCGTGTCAACTTCCGCGATCATTTCCAGATCAGCGGGCCACCTGGCAGCAAAGGAGGGGCAAATCCCTCTGGGTGGATGAAAGATGTGCACTTTGTTGACTTCCTGAAACCTTTTGTCGAGCATATGAACTTCTCAAAGGAGAAGCCCTGTTTACTCCTTTTGGACAAAACCACAAGTCTCATCTGTCCATTGATGCACTCAATTATGCCAAATAAAATGGCATAATTATGCCGTCATTCCCTGTCTCATTGGCTTCAACCCTTAGACAGGTCTGTCTACGGGCCGCTAAAGAGGCACATCAACACCGCGTGTGATGCCTGGATGAGGAACAATCCCGGGAAGACAATGTCAATTTATGACATACCTGGGATTGTGGCAATCTTCTATTCTTTGGCTGCAACCCCCTTGAACATTCAGGCTGGCTTTAGGGTGGCTGGGGTACAACCTTATAACAGGGATGCATGCTCTTCAATGAAGTTGAATTTGGTATTGAATTTGAAAATAAAATCAATATTCACAATTCATTCATTAGTGTTCTTATTTGTTGATAATCCAATGTGACAATTTACCCGACATAGTGTGACAATTTACCCGACATAGTATGACAATTTACCCGACATAGTATGACAATTTACCCGACATAGTATGACAATTTACCCGACATAGTGACAATTTACCCGACATAGTGTGACAATTTACCCGACATAGTATGACAATTTACCCGACATAGTATGACAATTTACCCGACATAGTATGACAATTTACCCGCTGATGGGGCAAATTGTCACAAGTGCTCACTCTCTATTTCACAGTCAACAACTCCATATTGAAATAAGATATGAAGATGTAATGAATACAAAATATGTGCCTTTCATTTGGTATGACATTTATACCATTGTGATGTATTGTGCCCAGTAAGTTTTAGACAGAGTGAAAAGTGTGACAACATACATTGCTCTCCCCTACTCACTATTATGTTGATTGATTCATTCCAGTTAATAATTTGGGACTGGAAACGTATAGGCAGCCTAGCTGTCACGTCTAATCAAGGTGGGTGGAATCAGGCGCAGAGAGCAAGTAGCGATAATAAGTTTATTCTCCGGTGAACAAAATAAACACGGTCAACCCAAATACACACAGGGTGAAATTATCCAAAACAGGATAACAGACTAACCGGAGAATAAATAAACACAAAACACCGACAGACGAAACGAATGACAAAATAAACAATCCCGCACAAAACAAGGGCGGGACAACCTACATTATATACAGGCACTAATTAACTAACACAGGTGAAAACAATCAGACAAAACCAACAGATACACGAAAAGGGATCGGTAGTGGCTAGTAGGACGGTGACGACGACCGCCGAGCACCGCCTGAACGGACAGGAGAGCAAACCTCGGCGGAAGTCGTGACACTAGCCAGCCCAAGTTAATATAAACCAAATTTGATCTCATTCACATTTTCTCCTGACACACAAATGGACTATAAATACATAACGTTACTAATTTGTTAATGCTGACCAGATGGACAGGGCGTATAGGCTGCATGCAGCTGCTATTATCAGCCTGCAGTTGATCAGACTGAAAAATGGTCTTGTTCTCATCCCATACAGCATGTCAGATCTCTGTTAAGGTGTAGCCTGGGCTGCTCCAACATTTATGGAATGAGTTTTTGCTTGGGTCTGTCTGGAGTGATAGTGTTATTATCTTTGCTAAATAAATACCTACTTGACCGCGCATTAAAACATGTGCTGCATCAACCTCTCTTTAACCTAACTTTTAATGGATGCAATGGAAGCTATCAAATCATTCAGAATTGATTTCGTCATTCCAGAAAAGACAGTAGAAAGTTCCATATGTTCAGCAAGTAAAGCACCGTAACGTGCAAGCACCTTGTAGTTCCACTTCTTAGCATAACTTTAGAGAACATCCCTGTTTCTTCTTACTTTCTCTTTGTGTTGCGCAGTTTGAATACACAGATCTTTGTCATAATCAATGCAGCTTTTTCCCAGAAGCTTGAATCTGATGTGGGCATTTATATGCTCCCTGCTTTTGTTTTGGCCTTTAGCTGAACGATCAATGTTCTTCATTTCACTGTACCCACCTTTCGCCCAAGGCTCAGATTTTCCAAATAGCAGGCAAGGCCAGCAATACTGGTGGCTTGATGAAATGCTCCCTGTTAACCAGCTATACTTTTTATACCAATTGGAATTGAACGCCCTCACCTTTTCATCCTTCTTCATGAAACTGATCTCAGGCAGAGGTCAACCCTCGCTTTTAATTCACACCTTTTCTTCGTTCTTCATGAAACTGATCTCAGGCAGAGGTCGACCCTCGGTTTTAATTCACACCTTTTAATCCTTCTTCATGAAACTGATCTCAGGCAGAGGTCGACCCTTGATTTTAATTCACACCTTTTCTGCGTACCCCAGAGAATGAAAGGGGTTCTTCAAATGAAATGAAACAACATTTTCAGTAGCATTGGCGGTGAAAACTGCACACTCGAGCTGTCAGGTAACTAGCTAGCTACTGCTACTGAAGTTAGCAAGGCAAATTGAAATACATTGCACTAATTGGACACAAAAATAAAGTTCTAAAACCAAGAAAACATTGTATAGTCTACCTCCTCCGTCATCTCTTTTGAAGAAACTCATTTGAATTGAATAATATCCCAAAAATGCTCAACTATCACTTTTCAATCTCTATCCAATACTGTCACCAACTCACCAAGCTTCTCAACACATCGAACCTAGGAGGCCTATGAGCCTTCTTGGTTTTGTATTGATGTCAATGTACCCAGAGGAGGACGGAAGCTAGCTGTCCTCCGGCTACACCGTGGCTCGATCCCCAAGAGTGCTGTTGAAGTTACTATAGACCTTAATTTCAAAACATTTAAATCAATGATTTGGTCACATATGAATATACTTAGTATAGTTTTATCTAAAAAGGATACATTTTTAATGTTTCAAATTTTTTATTTTCATGAAATTTTACTGAGGAGCCTCCACTGCTCATGATTTGGTATTGCTCTGTTCAAGTAGACTGTGATTTTGCTGTGATCTGATAGGGGTGTCAGTGGGCTGACTGTGAATGCTCTGAGAGACGTTGGGTTGAGGTCAGTGTTAAAGTAGTCAACAGTACTACTGCCAAGAGATGAGCTATAGGTGTACCTACCGTAGGAGTCCCCTTGAAGCCTACCATTGACTATGTACATACTCAGCGTGTGACAGAGCTGCAGGAGTTGTGACCCGTTTTTATTGGTTATATTGTCGTAGTTGTGCCTATGGGGGAGGGAATGCTATCACCTCCAAGTAGGTGTTTGTCCCCCTGTGTGTTGGGGGTGTCAGGTTCTTGTCCAGTTCTGGCATTTAGGTCGCCACAGACTAGTACATGTCCCTGTGGCTGGATATGAATGATTTCCCCCTCCAGGATGGAGAAGCTGTCTTCATTAAAGTATGGGGATTCTAATGGGTGGATATAAGTAGTACACCGGTGGACATTTTGATTTGTTGAGATCATTTCCTTCCTTTTGTAAAATGTTCTTGTTTTGATGAATTTAATAGAGTGAGTTAGGTCTGCTCTATTACAAATGAGCATACCCCCTGAGTTCATTCCCTGTTTCACACCTGGTAGTTTGGTAGATGGGACTACCAGCTCTCTGTAAATTAGAGGGCAACCAGTGCGTCCATCTCCTCTATACTTCTCTCTCTCTCTCTCTCTCTCTCCCCACCTTTCAATTCAATTCAAAGGGCTTTATTGGCATGGGAAACATGTTTATATTCCAAAGCAAGTGAAATCGATAAACAAAAGTGAAATAAATTATAAAAAGTGAACAGCAAATATTACCATCACAAGTTCCAAAAGAAAAAATACATGTCAAAGACATTACTGTGTTGTAGCGATGTACAAATAGTTAAAGCACTAAGGGGAAAATAAATAAGGTGCTAATCTCTCTAGTTACCTAATCATATTCACTGATAGGGGAACTGGAAGTTTGAGTAGTTTTGCTCTGTCTCTTCCTATGTTTTCTTGAAACTGTCACTTTCAGGAAGTTTTCTTCACAGCATTGTCAACATATCTAACAAAGAAAATCACATGAAGAAAAGGCCATTTATTTGACCTGTTTAGAATGTTTGTTTTTTATCCTTTTTTTTCTTTCTGGGTTCAGTTTCTTAAAGATATTTTGCTTCTGGCTCTGCTCTTTGTGTCTGTCTCATGTTGCTCTACTGACCTGAAAGGGATGTTGTCCACTATGGGTTTTAATCACTGGCTCACCTTCTCACCCTGTCAAAGTATTGATAGTGGGAAATATGACATGCCACAAACGTTGCCCTGGGTGACAGATGAAGTGACAACAGTGCCATATGTATTATTGAGAGAGAGACGACTCTGGATGAGTGTGGTCGTGTGCGTGCGTGTGTGTAGGGGAGTTATATTATAGCTGTTAGCAGTAATGAACAAGGTCATGTTGAAATGGTGTGTGTTTAATCCTGTGTGTGTAGGGGAGTTATGTTATTGCTGTTAGCAGTAATGAACAAGGTCATGTTGAAATGGTGTGTGTTTAATCCTGTGTGTGTAGGGGAGTTATATTATAGCTGTTAGCAGTAATGAACAAGGTCATGACAAGTCTTGACTGTGATTTGAATAAGGGAGGTCCTGAGAAAGGAGCAAGGTTGATGTCTGTGAGACATGGTGTGTGTTTAATCCTGTGTGTGTGGGTGAGTTATGTTATAGCTGTTAGCAGTAATGAACAAGGTCATGTTGAAATGGTGTGTGTTTAATCCTGTGTGTGTAGGGGAGTTATATTATAGCTGTTAGCAGTAATGAACAAGGTCATGTTGAAATGGTGTGTGTTTAATCCTGTGTGTGTAGGGGAGTTATATTATAGCTGTTAGCAGTAATGAACAAGGTCATGTTGAAATGGTGTGTGTTTAATCCTGTGTGTGTAGGGGAGTTATATGATAGCTGTTAGCAGTAATGAACAAGGTCATGTTGAAATGGTGTGTGTTTAATCCTGTGTGTGTAGGTGTGCGATGGGGAACTCGTATGCAGGCCAGTTGAGGACCACACGTTTTGAGGAGGTGCTTCATAACTCCATCGAGGCTTCTCTCCGCTCCAACACTGTGGTGCCACGGCCTGTCTTCTCACAGCTCTACCTGGAGGCAAAGCAGCCAACCGTGCACAACGGCAGGCCAGTTGAGGACCACACGTTTTGGGGCTTCATAACTCCATATTTGCCTGCTGTGCTGCGGCCTGTCTTCTCACAGCTCTGTGTGTGTGTGTGTGTGTGTGTGTGTGTGTGTGTGTGTGTGTGTGTGTGTGTGTGTGTGTGTGTGTGTGTGTGTGTGTGTGTGTGTGTGTGTGTGTGTGTGTGTGTGTGTGTGTGTGTGTGTGTGTGTGTGTGTGTGTGTGTGTGTGTGTGTGTGCCACAGGAGGTTGTTGGCACCATAATTGTCTAGGACGAGCTTGTGGTAATGACTGGGGCAGAATAGGTGGAATGGTATCAAATACATCAAACAAAGGGTTTGATGCCATTCCATTTGCTCTGTTCCAGCAATTATTAGCAGCCTCCCCTGGTGTGCGCACTTGTGTGTGAGTGTGAGTGTGTTATAACACTCTGTAATGAGCATGTGTGTGTCAGTAGGCCGGGTAGAGAATGAGAATGAGGAGGAGGAAGATGGCTCAGAGTCCAACAGCCCTCCCGTCCCGTACAAGATGAAGCCCTCCCCAGAGGGATGCTGCACGACGGACGGTATGAACACACGGTTCCCTCAGCTCCACCCCCCCACTGTCTGACGCTGCCTGGCCTGCGTACTGTCTGGAGGAAAGAGATCTCTGTCTGTCTGGTTACAGGTCAGGGTAACACTGTTTAACAGTTTGTGTGTGTTTGTGTGTGCATGCGTGTGGGTGGATGTGTGTGTGTGCCTACCTATGTGTGTGTGTGTGTGTGTGTGTGTGTGTGTGTGTGTGTGTGTGTGTGTGTGTGTGTGTGTGTGTGTGTGTGTGTGTGTGTGTGTGTGTGTGTGTGTGTGTGTGTGTGTGTGTGTGTGTGTGTGTGTGTGTGTGTGTCCTTCTCAGGGTTCTGCCAGGCGGGTAGAGACCTGCGTCTATCCTCTCTGTTGTCAGAGCCTCAAGACATGCCCCCAGGATTCCAGCTGGTAGGGGCCTTGTCTGCAGGCACTCCAGACACCCTGCTGGTGTGTGCAGTCGACCGCAGGTTCCTGCCCGATGAACGGGAATGCAACGCACTGCTGGGTGAGACACACACACATATATATATAAAGCCCAGTCTATAGCAGGGCTAGGCAACCCCTGGTCCAGCGGAAAGGAAAAGAAAGGTTAAAGGTGAGAGGATAGACAGGGAGAAAGAGATTGAAGAGATTGAGAAAGAGTGGCGGTGGAGTGAGATGGATGGACAGAGGGAGAGTGGGGTTGGCAGCAGCTACAATGAGAGGGAGAGTGGGGTTGGCAGCAGCTACAATGAGAGGGAGAGTGGGGTTGGCAGCAGCTACAATGAGAGGGAGAGTGGGGTTGGCAGCAGCTACAATGAGAGGGAGAGTGGGGTTAGCAGCAGCTACAATGAGAGGGAGAGTGGGGTTAGCAGCCGCTACACTGAGAGAGGGAGAGTGGGGTTAGCAGCAGCTACAATGAGAGGGAGAGTGGGGTTGGCAGCAGCTACAATGAGAGGGAGAGTGGGGTTGGCAGCAGCTACAATGAGAGAGGGAGAGTGGGGTTAGCAGCAGCTACAATGAGAGGGAGAGTGGGGTTGGCAGCAGCTACAATGAGAGGGAGAGTGGGGTTGGCAGCAGCTACAATTAGAGAGGGGGAGTGGGTTTATAGCAGCAGCTACAATGAGAGGGAGAGTGGGGTTGGCAGCAGCTACAATGAGAGAGGGAGAGTGGGGATAGCAGCAGCTACAATGAGAGGGAGAGTGGGGTTGGCAGCAGCTACAATGAGAGAGGGAGAGTGGGGTTAGCAGCAGCTACAATGAGAGAGGGAGAGTGGGGTTGGCAGCAGCTACAATGAGAGAGGGAGAGTGGGGTTGGCAGCAGCTACAATGAGAGGGAGAGTGGGGTTGGCAGCAGCTACAATGAGAGAGGGAGAGTGGGGTTAGCAGCAGCTACAATGAGAGGGAGAGTGGGGTTGGCAGCAGCTACAATGAGAGGGAGAGTGGGGTTGGCCGCAGCTACAATGAGAGAGGGAGAGTGGGGTTAGCAGCAGCTACAATTAGAGAGGGAGAGTGAGGTTAGCAGCAGCTACAATTAGAGAGGGAGAGTGGGGTTGGCAGCAGCTACAATTAGAGAGGGAGAGTGGGGTTGGCAGCAGCTGCAATTAGAGAGGGGGAGTGGGGTTGGCAGCAGCTACAATGAGAGAGGGAGAGAGGGGTTAGCAGCAGCTACAATGAGAGAGGGAGAGAGGGGTTAGCAGCAGCTACAATGAGAGAGGGAGAGAGGGGTTAGCAGCAGCTACAATGAGAGAGGGAGAGTGGTGTTGGCAGCAGCTACAATTAGAGAGGGAGAGTGGGGGCTGGAAATGGAATGGGACTGAGTGATGGATTGAGGAAGCTTATATGAAAGAGGCAGAGAGACAAAAAGTAAGAAAGAGAGAGAGTCTATAGAGAACAGGGTCAGGGTACCTGACTGCAGTCACACACACATTATTAGTCCCTCTACCTGGGCTCTGCTACACACATACACACACACACACAGACACACATTATTAGTCCCTCTACCTGGGCTCTGCTACACACATACACACACATACACACACCCGGAACACCAACCCACAGCTCAGCTGTAACCATGGAAAAATCATCACTCGCACACTCTTTCTCTTGCTACGGGAGAAAAGGGTTACTGTTACTCCACTGAGTCACCACATGATACACACACACAAAAACACACACACTGACCCAGTGTTTGTGTGGTCATCCTCAGGGTTCTCGGGGAACTGTATAGGCTGTGGAGAGAAGGGTTTTCGCTACTTCACAGAATTCTCCAACCACATCAACCTGAAGCTGAGCACCCAACCCAAGAAACAGAAGCACTTAAAGTACCACCTGTACAGGAACAACCAGGGACAGCTGGTCAGAGGGGCTGCTATCTGCTGGAAGGGCCTCGGTAAGAGAGCAGGGGGATCCTCTGCATTAACTGCAGACTCATACATTTCCTCAGTGAAAACAATATACTTAATTTTTTCAACCTTTATTTAACTAGACAAGTCAGTTAAGAACAAATAGTTTTTTACAATGATGGCCTATCCCTGCCAAACCTTAAACTAACCCGGACAACGCTGGGCCAATTGTGCACCACCCTATGGGACTCCAAATCCCGTCCGGTTGTAATACATCCTGGAATCAAACCAGGGCCTGTAGTGACGCCTCTAGCACTGAGATGTAGTGCCCTAGACCACTGCGCCACTTAGGAGATGAGCAAATTTCAAATAGGCTTTTTACCAAATGACTGTACGACCGACCACGTATTCACCCTGCACACGCTAATTGCACAAGTAAACAAACCAAAATAAAGGCAAAGTTTTCTCATGCTTTGTGGATTTTTCACTCAATTTGGCTCAAGGGTCTGCTATACAAATTGATGGAAAGGGGTGTTGGGGGGGGAAACATACAACATTATAAAATCCATGTACATAAACAACAAGTATGTGATTAAAAATGGCAGAAAACACATTTCTTTCCACAGGGCCGTGGGGTGAGACAGGGATGCATCTTAAACCCCACCCTCTACAGCATATGTATTAATGAATTGGAAAGAGCACTAGAACAGTCTGCAGCACCTGGCCCAGACCTGGGCCCTGAGAGTAAATCTTAGTTTGACAAAAATATTTGAGACTTTGCATGCAAAATTCTGCAAAAATATCCTCTGTGTACAACATAAAACAGCAAATTATGCATGCATAGTAGATTTAAGCTGATACCTGCTAACTATCAAAATCCAGAAAATAGCCATTGCATTTTACAAACACCTAAATGGAAGCGATTCCCAAACCTTCCATAACATAGTCATCACCTACAGAGAAATTAACCTGGAGAAGAGCCCCCTAAGCAAGCTGGTCCGGGGGCTCTGTTCACAAACACAAGCCCCAGGACAGCAACACAATTAGACCCAACCAAAACATGAGAAAACAAAAAGATAATTACTTTACACATTGGAAAGAATTAACAAAAAAACTGAGCAAACTAGAATGCTATTTGGCCCTAAACAGAGTGTACACAGTGGCAGAATACCTAATACTGACCCAAACGTAAGAGGAACGTTTGACTATGTACAGATTCAGTGAGCATAGCCTTGCTATTGAGAAAGGCTGCCATAGGTAGACCTGGCTATCAAGAGAAGACAGGCTATGTGCTCACTGCCAACAAAATGAGGTGGAACCTGAGCTGCACTACCTAACCTCCTACCAAATCTATGGCCATATTAGAGACACATATTCCCTTCAGATTACACAGACCCACAAATAATTTGAAAAGGCAACCTTGAAGTGAAGAACAAAACCATTGTAAATACATCCCATATTTATGATTTTTTTTTTAACTACTTGCACGTCGTTAAAACACTGTATATAGACATTATATGACATTTGAAATATCTTTATTCTTTTGGAACTTCTGTGAGTGTAATGTTTACTGTTCATTTTATTGTTTATTTCACTATTGTTTATTATCTATTTCACTTGCTTTGGCAATGTAAACATATGTTTCCCATGCCAATAACGCCCCTTGAATTGAGAGAGAGAGAGTGATTAGAGAGAGAGAGAGAGAGAGAGATTAGAGAGAGAGAGAGATTAGAGAGAGAGAGAGAGAGAGGGAGAGAGAGAGACCGAGAGAGAGATTAGAGAGAGAGAGATAGATTAGAGAGAGAGAGATTAGAGAGAGAGATGAGAGAGAGAGAGATTAGAGAGAGAGAGAGAAATTAGAGAGAGAGATTAGAGAGAGAGAGAGAGATTAGAGAGAGAGAGACAGAGAGAGAGATTAGAGAGAGAGAGAGAGATTAGAGAGAGAGAAAGATTAGAGAGAGAGAGAGTTTATATCGGTGGTTAACGCTCTCCTGTGTTTCTATGCTGTAATTTTGTAGACAGGGCTTGTCTGGGGGAGGTGTATTTAGGAGGGGAGGGATCTGTGACCCTACCTGTCTTTACAGGTGTGGAGGGCAGAGGTCTGGGGTCAGGGTTTAGGACAGGGGTCAGAGGGTAAATAGGAGTCAGAGCCTGTGGCTAGACTTACTGTGTTACTGATTAAGCCTGTGATGTTTCACAGGACAGAGACAGTTAGTCCAGCTACATGCTGGGCAGTCTTATGCTCCCTGACTGAACCGGAACGGGGTTTGGGATGAGTTTCAGAGCTACAGTACAGTAACTAGAGTAGAGCTTACATTAACATGTTAGTACCATTTACATTATCATAATCACAGGAGTGACTCTAGTGCTCTTATCAGAAGAAAACAAACATTAGTTCACTCAAATTAGTATTGTGTGTTACTGTATTGTCGATTGTATTGTATACTGTCGATTCTGTCTTTTCAGAGAGCAGTGGGAGACAGACAACGCAGCCCAACGCCTCTGACGGGCATGTAACCTCAGACGATCACTTCCCCAACCCAGCAGTCACCGCTCACCCTGCACACACACCCGGGAACTACACAGGTACACACACACACAAATACACACACATACTCACAGACATACCCACACACACACATACCGTGCACACACTCACATAAATCCCCCCTCCACACACACACACATACTATGTAAGTGTCTGCTAGATTACCATTGTTGTTGTTTTTCGCTCCTCTAGCCAGTTTCCCTTTAGAACACATTGCCCCCCCTCCCCTGGGCAACGGGAGCCACATCCCCCTATCCCAGAATCCTCTGCCCCAGACTCCCATACTGTCGAAAGGAGCTGGGAGACCCACAGTTATAGGTAACCCGTGTGTGTGTGTGTGTGTGTGTGTGTGTGTGTGTGTGTGTGTGTGTGTGTGTGTGTGTGTGTGTGTGTGTGTGTGTGTGTGTGTGTGTGTGTGTGTGTGTGTGTGTGTGCGTGCGTGCGTGCGTGCGTGCGTGCGTGCGTGCGTGTGCGTACAGACGTGTCGTGCATGTGTTTCTATACTTGTATGCATGTTTGTTTATGTATCATTATGAAGGCGTACAACATAGAATGACATATTCATTCTAGAATCTCTATGGGGTAGGAAGCATGCCTTTAAATGTGTGTGTTATCATTGTAGCCTCCCCTCCCCTTTCTCTCATCTTCCCACCTCCCCCTGAAAGGGAGAGCTTCTGTGTTTTATCAGTCTAAAGTACCCAGTAGGAGACGGCTGTATTGTGTGCGTGGGCCCCTGTTGTTACGACCCCCTTTCATTCAGCAACACTTCCCCACTAAAAGTCTACCTCTCTCTTTTCTCTGCCCCTTCCTCCCTCTATCCCCGAGCTCAATAAAAGCAGGGCAGTAAAAAGTAATTATCTTTCAATTCAATTCAATTCAAAGGGCTTTATTGGCATGGGAAACATGTTTACATTGCCAAAGCAAGTGGAATAGATAATAAACAAAAGTGAAATAAACAATCAGAAATTAACAGTAAATATTACAATGACAAAAGTTTCAAAATAATAGACTTTCTCTCTTTCTGTTTCCCTCTTTCTTTCCCCCTTTCTCTCTTCCCTTTCTCTCATTCCCTCTCTCTCTATCCCTCTCTCTTTCCCTCACTTTCTCTTTCCCTCACTCTCTCGTTCCCTCACTCTCTCTTTCCCTCACTCTCACTTTCCCTCACTCTCTCTTTCCCTCTCTCTCTTTCCCCCTCTCTCTTTCCCTCTCTCTCTTTCCCTCTCTCTCGTTCCCTCTCTCTCTTTCCCCCTCTCTCTTTCCCTATCTCTTTCCCGCTCTCTCTTTCCCTCACTCTCGCTTTGACCTCACTCTCTCTTTCCCTCTCTCTCTTTCCCCCTCTCTCTTTCCCTCTCTCTCTTTCCCTCTCTCTCGTTCCCTCTCTCTCTTTCCCCTTCTCTCTTTCCCTCACTCTCTCTTTCCCTCTCTCTCT